>NW_027143877.1:0-46046 GCF_026170545.1 Melanerpes formicivorus
TAAAGGGAAAGACCTAGCACCAAATCCAATTTGCCATCTGATCTAACTTCTGGAGGCAGTCAAAATGGTCCTTAGAATTCTTCCCTACCTTATTCCTGTGCTGAGATACAGGCTGCTCCAACCTGCTGTAAACTCCAACCTGCTGTAAAATGCTTGATTTCGAGAGTGAGCGAAACTAATGAAAAACATTGTTGGGGTAAAAACTAAAGGGAAAGACCTAGCACCAAATCCAATTTGCCATCTGATCTAACTTCTGGAGGCAGTCAAAATGAGCCTTAGAATTCCTTCCCTAACACTTATTCCTGTGCTGAGATACAGGCTGCTCCAACCTGCTGTAAAATGCTTGATTTCGAGAGTTGAGCGAAACTAATGAAAACATTGTTGGGGTAAAACCTAAAGGGAAAGACCTAGCACCAAATCCAATTTGCCATCTGATCTAACTTCTGGAGGCAGTCAAAATGATCCTTAGAATTCTTCCCCTACCCTTATTCCTGTGCTGAGATACAGGCTGCTCCAACCTGCTGTAAAATGCTTGATTTCGAGAGTGAGCGAAACTAATGAAAACATTGTTGGGGTAAAACCTAAAGGGAAAGACCTAGCACCAAATCCAATTTGCCATCTGATCTAACTTCTGGAGGCAGTCAAAATGGTCCTTAGAATTCTTCCCTACCTTATTCCTGTGCTGAGATACAGGCTGCTCCAACCTGCTGTAAAATGCTTGATTTTCGAGAGTGAGCGAAACTAATGAAAACATTGTTGGGGTAAAACCTAAAGGGAAAGACCTAGCACCAAATCCAATTTGCCATCTGATCTAACTTCTGGAGGCAGTCAAAAATGAGCCTTAGAATTCTTCCCTACCTTATTCCTGTGCTGAGATACAGGCTGCTCCAACCTGCTGTAAAATGCTTGATTTCGAGAGTGAGCGAAACTAATGAAAACATTGTTGGGGTAAAACCTAAAGGGAAAGACCTAGCACCAATCCAATTTGCCATCTGATCTAACTTCTGGAGGCAGTCAAAATGATCCTTAGAATTCTTCCCTACCTTATTCCTGTGCTGAGATACAGGCTGCTCCAACCTGCTGTAAAATGCTTGATTTCGAGAGTGAGCGAAACTAATGAAAACATTGTTGGGGGTAAAACCTAAAGGGAAAGACCTAGCACCAAATCCAATTTGCCATCTGATCTAACTTCTGGAGGCAGTCAAAAATGATCCTTAGAATTCTTCCCTACCTTATTCCTGTGCTGAGATACAGGCTGCTCCAACCTGCTGTAAAATGCTTGATTTCGAGAGTGAGCGAAACTAATGAAAACATTGTTGGGGTAAAACCTAAAGGGAAAGACCTAGCACCAAATCCAATTTGCCATCTGATCTAACTTCTGGAGGCAGTCAAAATGGTCCTTAGAATTCTTCCCTACCTTATTCCTGTGCTGAGATACAGGCTGCTCCAACCTGCTGTAAAATGCTTGATTTCGAGAGTGAGCGAAACTAATGAAAAACATTGTTGGGGTAAAACCTAAAGGGAAAGACCTAGCACCAAATCCAATTTGCCATCTGATCTAACTTCTGGAGGCAGTCAAAATGAGCCTTAGAATTCTTCCCTACCTTATTCCTGTGCTGAGATACAGGCTGCTCCAACCTGCTGTAAAATGCTTGATTTCGAGAGTGAGCGAAACTAATGAAAACATTGTTGGGGTAAAAACCTAAAGGGAAAGACCTAGCACCAAATCCAATTTGCCATCTGATCTAACTTCTGGAGGCAGTCAAAATGGTCCTTAGAATTCTTCCCTACCTTATTCCTGTGCTGAGATACAGGCTGCTCCAACCTGCTGTAAAATGCTTGATTTCGAGAGTGAGCGAAACTAATGAAAACATTGTTGGGGTAAAACCTAAAGGGAAAGACCTAGCACCAAATCCAATTTGCCATCTGATCTAACTTCTGGAGGCAGTCAAAATGATCCTTAGAATTCTTCCCTACCCTTATTCCTGTGCTGAGATACAGGGCTGCTCCAACCTGCTGTAAAATGCTTGATTTCGAGAGTGAGCGAAACTAATGAAAACATTGTTGGGGTAAAACCTAAAGGGAAAGACCTAGCACCAAATCCAATTTGCCATCTGATCTAACTTCTGGAGGCAGTCCAAAATGATCCTTAGAATTCTTCCCTACCTTATTCCTGTGCTGAGATACAGGCTGCTCCAACCTGCTGTAAAATGCTTGATTTCGAGAGTGAGCGAAACTAATGAAAACATTGTTGGGGTAAAACCTAAAGGGAAAGACCTAGCACCAAATCCAATTTGCCATCTGATCTAACTTCTGGAGGCAGTCAAAATGGTCCTTAGAATTCTTCCCTACCTTATTCCTGTGCTGAGATACAGGCTGCTCCAACCTGCTGTAAAATGCTTGATTTCGAGAGTGAGCGAAACTAATGAAAACATTGTTGGGGTAAAAACCTAAAGGGAAAGACCTAGCACCAAATCCAAATTTGCCATCTGATCTAACTTCTGGAGGCAGTCAAAATGAGCCTTAGAATTCTTCCCTACCTTATTCCTGTGCTGAGATACAGGCTGCTCCAACCTGCTGTAAAATGCTTGATTTCGAGAGTGAGCGAAACTAATGAAAACATTGTTGGGGTAAAACCTAAAGGGAAAGACCTAGCACCAAATCCAATTTGCCATCTGATCTAACTTCTGGAGGCAGTCAAAATGATCCTTAGAATTCTTCCCTACCTTATTCCTGTGCTGAGATACAGGCTGCTCCAACCTGCTGTAAAATGCTTGATTTCGAGAGTGAGCGAAAACTAATGAAAAACATTGTTGGGGTAAAACCTAAAGGGAAAGACCTAGCACCAAATCCAATTTGCCATCTGATCTAACTTCTGGAGGCAGTCAAAATGGTCCTTAGAATTCTTCCCTACCTTATTCCTGTGCTGAGATACAGGCTGCTCCAACCTGCTGTAAAATGCTTGATTTCGAGAGTGAGCGAAAACTAATGAAAACATTGTTGGGGTAAAACCTAAAGGGAAAGACCTAGCACCAAATCCAATTTGCCATCTGATCTAACTTCTGGAGGCAGTCAAATGAGCCTTAGAATTCTTCCCTACCTTATTCCTGTGCTGAGATACAGGCTGCTCCAACCTGCTGTAAAATGCTTGATTTCGAGAGTGAGCGAAACTAATGAAAACATTGTTGGGGTAAAACCTAAAGGGAAAGACCTAGCACCAAATCCAATTTGCCATCTGATCTAACTTCTGGAGGCAGTCAAAATGATCCTTAGAATTCTTCCCTACCTTATTCCTGTGCTGAGATACAGGCTGCTCCAACCTGCTGTAAAATGCTTGATTTCGAGAGTGAGCGAAACTAATGAAAACATTGTTGGGGTAAAACCTAAAGGGAAAGACCTAGCACCAAATCCAATTTGCCATCTGATCTAACTTCTGGAGGCAGTCAAAATGATCCTTAGAATTCTTCCCTACCTTATTCCTGTGCTGAGATACAGGCTGCTCCAACCTGCTGTAAAATGCTTGATTTCGAGAGTGAGCGAAACTAATGAAAACATTGTTGGGGTAAAAACCTAAAGGGAAAGACCTAGCACCAAATCCAATTTGCCATCTGATCTAACTTCTGGAGGCAGTCAAAATGGTCCTTAGAATTCTTCCCTACCTTATTCCTGTGCTGAGATACAGGCTGCTCCAACCTGCTGTAAAATGCTTGATTTCGAGAGTGAGCGAAACTAATGAAAACATTGTTGGGGTAAAACCTAAAGGGAAAGACCTAGCACCAAATCCAATTTGCCATCTGATCTAACTTCTGGAGGCAGTCAAAATGAGCCTTAGAATTCTTCCCTACCTTATTCCTGTGCTGAGATACAGGCTGCTCCAACCTGCTGTAAAATGCTTGATTTCGAGAGTGAGCGAAACTAATGAAAACATTGTTGGGGTAAAACCTAAAGGGAAAGACCTAGCACCAAATCCAATTTGCCATCTGATCTAACTTCTGGAGGCAGTCAAAATGATCCTTAGAATTCTTCCCTACCTTATTCCTGTGCTGAGATACAGGCTGCTCCAACCTGCTGTAAAATGCTTGATTTCGAGAGTGAGCGAAACTAATGAAAACATTGTTGGGGTAAAACCTAAAGGGAAAGACCTAGCACCAAATCCAATTTGCCATCTGATCTAACTTCTGGAGGCAGTCAAAATGAGCCTTAGAATTCTTCCCTACCTTATTCCTGTGCTGAGATACAGGCTGCTCCAACCTGCTGTAAAATGCTTGATTTCGAGAGTGAGCGAAACTAATGAAAAACATTGTTGGGGTAAAACCTAAAGGGAAAGACCTAGCACCAAATCCAATTTGCCATCTGATCTAACTTCTGGAGGCAGTCAAAATGAGCCTTAGAATTCTTCCCTACCTTATTCCTGTGCTGAGATACAGGCTGCTCCAACCTGCTGTAAAATGCTTGATTTCGAGAGTGAGCGAAAACTAATGAAAACATTGTTGGGGTAAAACCTAAAGGGAAAGACCTAGCACCAAATCCAATTTGCCATCTGATCTAACTTCTGGAGGCAGTCAAAATGAGCCTTAGAATTCTTCCCTACCTTATTCCTGTGCTGAGATACAGGCTGCTCCAACCTGCTGTAAAATGCTTGATTTCGAGAGTGAGCGAAACTAATGAAAACATTGTTGGGGTAAAACCTAAAGGGAAAGACCTAGCACCAAATCCAATTTGCCATCTGATCTAACTTCTGGAGGCAGTCAAAATGATCCTTAGAATTCTTCCCTACCTTATTCCTGTGCTGAGATACAGGCTGCTCCAACCTGCTGTAAAATGCTTGATTTCGAGAGTGAGCGAAACTAATGAAAACATTTGTTGGGGTAAAACCTAAAGGGAAAGACCTAGCACCAAATCCAATTTGCCATCTGATCTAACTTCTGGAGGCAGTCAAAATGGTCCCTTAGAATTCTTCCCTACCTTATTCCTGTGCTGAGATACAGGCTGCTCCAAACCTGCTGTAAAATGCTTGATTTCGAGAGTGAGCGAAACTAATGAAAACATTGTTGGGGTAAAACCTAAAGGGAAAGACCTAGCACCAAATCCAATTTGCCCATCTGATCTAACTTCTGGAGGCAGTCAAAATGAGCCTTAGAATTCTTCCCTACCTTATTCCTGTGCTGAGATACAGGCTGCTCCAACCTGCTGTAAAATGCTTGATTTCGAGAGTGAGCGAAACTAATGAAAACATTGTTGGGGTAAAACCTAAAGGGAAAGACCTAGCACCAAATCCAATTTGCCATCTGATCTAACTTCTGGAGGCAGTCAAAATGATCCTTAGAATTCTTCCCTACCTTATTCCTGTGCTGAGATACAGGCTGCTCCAACCTGCTGTAAAATGCTTGATTTCGAGAGTGAGCGAAACTAATGAAAACATTGTTGGGGTAAAACCTAAAGGGAAAGACCTAGCACCAAATCCAATTTGCCATCTGATCTAACTTCTGGAGGCAGTCAAAATGATCCTTAGAATTCTTCCCTACCTTATTCCTGTGCTGAGATACAGGCTGCTCCAACCTGCTGTAAAATGCTTGATTTCGAGAGTGAGCGAAACTAATGAAAACATTGTTGGGGTAAAACCTAAAGGGAAAGACCTAGCACCAAATCCAATTTGCCATCTGATCTAACTTCTGGAGGCAGTCAAAATGGTCCTTAGAATTTCTTCCCTACCTTATTCCTGTGCTGAGATACAGGCTGCTCCAACCTGCTGTAAAATGCTTGATTTCGAGAGTGAGCGAAACTAATGAAAACATTGTTGGGGTAAAACCTAAAGGGAAAGACCTAGCACCAAATCCAATTTGCCATCTGATCTAACTTCTGGAGGCAGTCAAAATGAGCCTTAGAATTCTTCCCTACCTTATTCCTGTGCTGAGATACAGGCTGCTCCAACCTGCTGTAAAATGCTTGATTTCGAGAGTGAGCGAAACTAATGAAAACATTGTTGGGTAAAACCTAAAGGGAAAGACCTAGCACCAAATCCAATTTGCCATCTGATCTAACTTCTGGAGGCAGTCAAAATGATCCTTAGAATTCTTCCCTACCTTATTCCTGTGCTGAGATACCAGGCTGCTCTCCAACCTGCTGTAAAATGCTTGATTTCGAGAGTGAGCGAAACTAATGAAAACATTGTTGGGGTAAAACCTAAAGGGAAAGACCTAGCACCAAATCCAATTTGCCATCTGATCTAACTTCTGGAGGCAGTCAAAATGAGCCTTAGAATTCTTCCCTACCTTATTCCTGTGCTGAGATACAGGCTGCTCCAACCTGCTGTAAAATGCTTGATTTCGAGAGTGAGCGAAACTAATGAAAACATTGTTGGGGTAAAACCTAAAGGGAAAGACCTAGCACCAAATCCAATTTGCCATCTGATCTAACTTCTGGAGGCAGTCAAAATGAGCCTTAGAATTCTTCCCTACCTTATTCCTGTGCTGAGATACAGGCTGCTCCAACCTGCTGTAAAATGCTTGATTTCGAGAGTGAGCGAAACTAATGAAAACATTGTTGGGGTAAAACCTAAAGGGAAAGACCTAGCACCAAATCCAATTTGCCATCTGATCTAACTTCTGGAGGCAGTCAAAATGAGCCTTAGAATTCTTCCCTACCTTATTCCTGTGCTGAGATACAGGCTGCTCCAACCTGCTGTAAAATGCTTGATTTCGAGAGTGAGCGAAACTAATGAAAACATTGTTGGGGTAAAACCTAAAGGGAAAGACCTAGCACCAAATCCAATTTGCCATCTGATCTAACTTCTGGAGGCAGTCCAAAATGAGCCTTAGAATTCTTCCCTACCTTATTCCTGTGCTGAGATACAGGCTGCTCCAACCTGCTGTAAAATGCTTGATTTCGAGAGTGAGCGAAACTAATGAAAACATTGTTGGGGTAAAACCTAAAGGGAAAGACCTAGCACCAAATCCAATTTGCCATCTGATCTAACTTCTGGAGGCAGTCAAAATGAGCCTTAGAATTCTTCCCTACCTTATTCCTGTGCTGAGATACAGGCTGCTCCAACCTGCTGTAAAATGCTTGATTTCGAGAGTGAGCGAAACTAATGAAAACATTGTTGGGGTAAAACCTAAAGGGAAAGACCTAGCACCAAATCCAATTTGCCATCTGATCTAACTTCTGGAGGCAGTCAAAATGAGCCTTAGAATTCTTCCCTACCTTATTCCTGTGCTGAGATACAGGCTGCTCCAACCTGCTGTAAAATGCTTGATTTCGAGAGTGAGCGAAACTAATGAAAACATTGTTGGGGTAAAACCTAAAGGGAAAGACCTAGCACCAAATCCAATTTGCCATCTGATCTAACTTCTGGAGGCAGTCAAAATGATCCTTAGAATTCTTCCCTACCTTATTCCTGTGCTGAGATACAGGCTGCTCCAACCTGCTGTAAAATGCTTGATTTCGAGAGTGAGCGAAACTAATGAAAACATTGTTGGGGTAAAACCTAAAGGGAAAGACCTAGCACCAAATCCAATTTGCCATCTGATCTAACTTCTGGAGGCAGTCAAAATGAGCCTTAGAATTCTTCCCTACCTTATTCCTGTGCTGAGATACAGGCTGCTCCAACCTGCTGTAAAATGCTTGATTTCGAGAGTGAGCGAAACTAATGAAAACATTGTTGGGGTAAAACCTAAAGGGAAAGACCTAGCACCAAATCCAATTTGCCATCTGATCTAACTTCTGGAGGCAGTCAAAATGAGCCTTAGAATTCTTCCCTACCTTATTCCTGTGCTGAGATACAGGCTGCTCCCAACCTGCTGTAAAATGCTTGATTTCGAGAGTGAGCGAAACTAATGAAAACATTGTTGGGGTAAAACCTAAAGGGAAAGACCTAGCACCAAATCCAATTTGCCATCTGATCTAACTTCTGGAGGCAGTCAAAATGAGCCTTAGAATTCTTCCCTACCTTATTCCTGTGCTGAGATACAGGCTGCTCCAACCTGCTGTAAAATGCTTGATTTCGAGAGTGAGCGAAACTAATGAAAACATTGTTGGGGTAAAACCTAAAGGGAAAGACCTAGCACCAAATCCAATTTGCCATCTGATCTAACTTCTGGAGGCAGTCAAAATGAGCCTTAGAATTCTTCCCTACCTTATTCCTGTGCTGAGATACAGGCTGCTCCAACCTGCTGTAAAATGCTTGATTTCGAGAGTGAGCGAAACTAATGAAAACATTGTTGGGGTAAAACCTAAAGGGAAAGACCTAGCACCAAATCCAATTTGCCATCTGATCTAACTTCTGGAGGCAGTCAAATGATCCTTAGAATTCTTCCCTACCTTATTCCTGTGCTGAGATACAGGCTGCTCCAACCTGCTGTAAAATGCTTGATTTCGAGAGTGAGCGAAACTAATGAAAACATTCTTGGGGTAAAACCTAAAGGGAAAGACCTAGCACCAAATCCAATTTGCCATCTGATCTAACTTCTGGAGGCAGTCAAAATGAGCCTTAGAATTCTTCCCTACCTTATTCCTGTGCTGAGATACAGGCTGCTCCAACCTGCTGTAAAATGCTTGATTTCGAGAGTGAGCGAAACTAATGAAAACATTGTTGGGGTAAAACCTAAAGGGAAAGACCTAGCACCAAATCCAATTTGCCATCTGATCTAACTTCTGGAGGCAGTCAAAATGAGCCTTAGAATTCTTCCCTACCTTATTCCTGTGCTGAGATACAGGCTGCTCCAACCTGCTGTAAAATGCTTGATTTCGAGAGTGAGCGAAACTAATGAAAACATTGTTGGGGTAAAACCTAAAGGGAAAGACCTAGCACCAAATCCAATTTGCCATCTGATCTAACTTCTGGAGGCAGTCAAAATGAGCCTTTGAATTCTTCCCTACCTTATTCCTGTGCTGAGATACAGGCTGCTCCAACCTGCTGTAAAATGCTTGATTTCGAGAGTGAGCGAAACTAATGAAAACATTGTTGGGGTAAAACCTAAAGGGAAAGACCTAGCACCAATCCAATTTGCCATCTGATCTAACTTCTGGAGGCAGTCAAAATGATCCTTAGAATTCTTCCCTACCTTATTCCTGTGCTGAGATACAGGCTGCTCCAACCTGCTGTAAAATGCTTGATTTCGAGAGTGAGCGAAACTAATGAAAACATTGTTGGGGTAAAACCTAAAGGGAAAGACCTAGCACCAAATCCAATTTGCCATCTGATCTAACTTCTGGAGGCAGTCAAAATGATCCTTAGAATTCTTCCCTACCTTATTCCTGTGCTGAGATACAGGCTGCTCCAACCTGCTGTAAAATGCTTGATTTCGAGAGTGAGCAAAACTAATGAAAACATTGTTGGGGTAAAACCTAAAGGGAAAGACCTAGCACCAAATCCAATTTGCCATCTGATCTAACTTCTGGAGGCAGTCAAAATGAGCATTTGAATTCTTCCCTACCTTATTCCTGTGCTGAGATACAGGCTGCTCCAACCTGCTGTAAAATGCTTGATTTCGAGAGTGAGCGAAACTAATGAAAACATTGTTGGGGTAAAACCTAAAGGGAAAGACCTAGCACCAAATCCAATTTGCCATCTGATCTAACTTCTGGAGGCAGTCAAAATGAGCCTTAGAATTCTTCCCTACCTTATTCCTGTGCTGAGATACAGGCTGCTCCAACCTGCTGTAAAATGCTTGATTTCGAGAGTGAGCGAAACTAATGAAAACATTGTTGGGGTAAAACCTAAAGGGAAAGACCTAGCACCAAATCCAATTTGCCATCTGATCTAACTTCTGGAGGCAGTCAAAATGAGCCTTAGAATTCTTCCCTACCTTATTCCTGTGCTGAGATACAGGCTGCTCCAACCTGCTGTAAAATGCTTGATTTCGAGAGTGAGCGAAACTAATGAAAACATTGTTGGGGTAAAACCTAAAGGGAAAGACCTAGCACCAAATCCAATTTGCTATCTGATCTAACTTCTGGAGGCAGTCAAAATGAGGCCTTAGAATTCTTCCCTACCTTATTCCTGTGCTGAGATACAGGCTGCTCCAACCTGCTGTAAAATGCTTGATTTCGAGAGTGAGCGAAACTAATGAAAACATTGTTGGGGTAAAACCTAAAGGGAAAGACCTAGCACCAAATCCAATTTGCCATCTGATCTAACTTCTGGAGGCAGTCAAAATGAGCATTTGAATTCTTCCCTACCTGTGGCCGGTTGACGTTGCCCCCTTAAGAAAGGGAATATGGTGGACGGAAGTTGGTAAACGGAAGGAATAGTCTAAACTAATTTCATTGGACGAGTGGGAGGAAGCACTTTATGAGCTGGGACTATACTGAGTTTCTCCAGCACCTTATCTTCAGTTAATTAACTCCTTTCCCTAAAACCCACCAACTAACCCTAACCACCCTCACCCGCAAGACAAACCACACAAACAAACCCACCTCCCCTCTACTACCTCACTGTCCCCCTATTAACACGAACTGCTTCTAACTTTTTTTTCCCTCTCTTTCCTTTCTCTTTCTATCCCATTCTGGGGAAAGGGGGGGAGAGAGGGGAGAGCGGAGGTGGGGGACCCCTCTCTGCCGAGAGGGATTACTCTCATTTCTGTGTTACTCTGTTGTATATCTTTGTATATATTGTAGATATTGTAAATTTGTAAATAATCCCCTGCAAACCCTACATCACTTTGTAAATATAGCTCCACTGCTTTGCTAATTCAGCTTGCGAGGTTTTTTTTTCCTTTCCCTTCAATTTTTTTTTTCCCTTTTACTTTACAAAGGGGGAAGGGAGGAGGCTTCTTGGCCTTACCCCTTCCAACCCACCACATTTTTTTTTATTGGCGTACCCAACGTGCGGCAGATAATTAGTTCAATTTATTATTTGATTGATTTAGTGTTTTCTAGCTGAATTAGCAAACATGAAGGTATTGTGGTTTGTGGAGCGATTATTCTTTTCAATTTTTGGGGCTCTGGTTTACAGGTATTGTTTGGGTTTGATTTTGGATTACCTGGGTAAATATTTGGTGCGGACAATTTATATGTGGGTTATGTATAGAGTTAAATTATGGTATGGAAAATGTATTAATTTATTATGGCCAGTGAGATACAGGAATGTTACCTCCACCACTCTCCCAATTGAGATAAAGGGTTTTAAGATTCCGCCTGAGGAGACAGTAACTTTAGGTGATGCCTGGGATCCAAAGGTGATTTATCTCATGTCTATAATTCTGCTGCTGGTGATAATTATCGTGTATCTCCTGATTTCTTTGCAGCGAGAGAGAAAGGTGTCCAGAGCTTGTTTTGTTATTAAAACTAGATCAAAAAGAAAACGCCGTGGCTCTCGGTCAGTCCCAGAGTCATCTAGTGACGAGGACTGTGGAGAACCTGTGTCAGTTAAAAAGAAGGCTAAAAAGTTAATTGGTAAAGCAGCTCTAAATGACTTTGCTGATTCTAGCAAGCAGCCAAGGGCATCGGCTGGTATCAACATGGCACCTACTCTTTCTCCCACTCCTTCTCCTTCTTCTTCTTCTCCGTCGGCCATTAACGGAGCAACGTCACTTCCACCCACTCCCTCGGTGGGACCGGAAGTCACTGCCCCAGCAGCTGATTTATCTCAGGACCTGTCAGCTTCCATTAAGGTGGCTGTAAATTCAAACACAGCTCCAGTTAAGGTGGCTCCTTTAAAGACTAGAGCTGGAAAGGGCAAAGATGGGGAAGAAGAGGAGGAGACTGATCCTGGTGAGGGGCCCTCTACTCTAAAAGATCCTGCTCAGGAGGAAGAGAAGGTTTGTTTTAAAGATCTAGCTAACCTAGTGAGATCAAAGCAGGATAGAGATGAAGCTAGGAAAGCAGCTGGCAAAGGTGGTTCTCAGCTTAAAGAGATCCTTAGGAGAATGACAGCAGGATTTTACGGGCAAAGAATTCAGGGAGACGAGGAGGAAGATGATATTACGGACTGTTCTTCACCCCGGGAGGAATTGCGTGATGTCCGTAAAGATTTCACCAGGGCAGATAAGGAGCCAGTTCTAGCTTGGCTTAGTAGGTGTTATGATACAGGTGCTTCAGCTCTAACAGTTGGAGACAAGTCAGCAGCTCAGTTAGGAACTCTCTCAAGGGACAATGGAATAGATAGACATCTAGGTGAAGCTCTCGGTAAGGTTAATCTGTGGATACGCCTTTTAATAGCGGTTGCCCTGAGATACCCTTCCCGAGATGATCTTCCCTGGAATCCTAAACCCTGGACTACCATAGATGAGGGAATTAAGCGCTTGAGAGAATTTGCTGTTAGAGAGCTACTCTATGGTGAACATGAAACTCTGAATCCTGATGACATTCCTGTGGGTATTGGTCTTGCTAAAAAGATCATCAAGCTTGCTCCTTCTAATTATGCAAACATTCTGGCAAGCAGAATTGTGTCAAGAAGTTATGGTGGAGCTTCTCCCACGGTTGGCCAATTCAGTGATCAAATGAGACAATTGGAGGATAGCATGACACGTGGTTCTTTGGTTTCAGCCATTGAAACTCTGTCTGGAAAAATTGAAAATTGCATGAAGGATCTAAAAGATTCCATATACCAATTGGCACAGAAGGATAATTTCAATTCTTCCTCCAGGTGGGTACAAGTTTCATCTGTGAGGAATACACGTCCTCCAAGGAGGTCATTCCAAAACAGGACATTCCAAAACAGGACATTCCAAAACAGGTCATTCCAAAACAGACCACCAAGGCAATCACGTAGAACTATTTGGATAACTCTGCGTGATCAGTTTGGTGAGAACATGAACCGCTGGGATGGCCAACCAACTTCTAATCTTTTCAGGAGACTGAGGGAATTGCAAAGTGGCAGAACCCGAGGTAGCAATACCAGAAGGGTAGCTGTTACTTCCACAGTTCCCCAGAACGACTCTTATGGCTCCAACAGTGGCTCCAGTTATAACATGCAAAGTTATAACCCTGCACAATATGTGCAATGCACATGTGCGCATGTTCCCCATAACTAGGGGTGCCCTGCCTCCCGCCAGGGGGAGGAGAGGGATAACAGAGATAACAGAATCTATTGGGATGCGTACATCCAGTGGCCTGGCACTTCACAATTTCGGAAGTACAGGGCCTTGGTTGACACAGGAGCTCAGTGCACCATAATACCATCAAATTATCAGGGATCGGAGTCTATAACTATTCTGGGAGTCACTGGTGGATCTCAAGAGTTAAGTAAGGTAGAGGTTAATATAAGTTTAACTGGTAAACAATGGAGGAAGCATACAGTTGTGACCGGACCTGATGCACCTTGTATTTTGGGAATTGATTTTCTGAGAGAAGGGCGTTTCAAGGACCCTAGAGGTTACAAATGGGCTTTTGGAGTAGCTTCTATAGAAATTGATGGACAAAAATTGAAGCTGTCTGCCAGACCTGAACTTTCTGATGAATCTGCAGTTGTAGGACAACATAAGATACAGGACATTAAATTGCCGGTTGCTTCTCAGACTGTGCATCACAGACAATACAGAACCAACCGTGACTCTTTGTTGCCCATTCAGAATCTGATTCGTCAGTTGGAAAGTCAGAAAGTCGTCAGCAAAACTCATTCACCTTTCAACAGTCCAGTGTGGCCTGTGCGGAAGCAGAATGGAGACTGGCGTCTGACAGTAGACTACCGAGCCCTAAATGAAGTAACACCACCTATGAGTGCAGCAGTACCAGACATGATGGAACTTCAGTATGAGCTGGAATCCAAAGAGGCCAAATGGTATGCTACCATAGACATTGCTAATGCATTTTTCTCTATTCCCATAGCAGAGGAATGCAGGCCTCAGTTTGCTTTCACCTGGAGAGGAATCCAGTACACCTTCAACAGATTGCCAATGGGCTGGATCCACAGCTCAAGCATCTGTCATGCAGTAATCCACGATGCTCTGGAGAAAGGCGGTGCTCCAGAACACATCCAGTTCATCGATGACATCATCGTCTGGGGTAAAACTGCTGAGGAAGTCTTCGAGAAAGGTAACAAAATCATTGACATTCTTCTGAATGCAGGTTTTGCCATCAAGCGAGACAAGGTGAAAGGACCTACCACAGAGATTCAGTTTCTGGGAGTGCGGTGGCAGGATGGACGCCGACACATTCCAGTAGATGTGGTAAATAGAGTCTCTACCATGGCAAGTCCCACAAACAAGCAAGAGACCCTACGTTTCTTGGGGATAGTGGGATTTTGGAGACTGCACATTCCTGGATACAGTCAGATTGTGAAACCTCTGTATGATGTGACTCGAAAGAGAAACCATTTCCACTGGGGACCTGAACAACAAGCAGCCTTTGACCAGATAAAGCAAGAGGTAATTCAAGCAATGGGTCTGGGACCTGTCCGAGATGGTCCAGACATTAAGAACATTTTGTACACGGCTGCAAGTGACAATGGTCCAACCTGGTGCTTGTGGCAAAAAGCTCCAGGTGAGACACGTGGACGACCTCTTGGTTTCTGGAGTCGAGGTTACAGAGGTTCAGAGGCTAATTATACTCCAACAGAGAAAGAAATTTTAGCTGCCTATGAAGGAGTAAAAGCATCTTCTGAAGTGATTGGAACTGAATCACAACTTCTTCTAGCTCCCAGATTACCAGTTTTGAATTGGATGTTCAAAGGCAAAGGATCCACACCACATCATGCCACAGACTCAACCTGGTCTAAGTGGATGGCTCTGATAACACAGAGAGCTCGAATGGGAAATCTTGAAAGACCTGGTCTAGTGGAGGTGATCTCAAGTTGGCCTGAAGGTATCAACTGTGCTAAACCTCCAGAGGAGAAAGTAACTCGTGCTGAGGAAGCTCCTCCTTACAATGACCTTTCTGATGATGAAAAGAAATATGCTTTGTTCACAGACGGTTCCTGTCGTCTTGTTGGGAACAAGCGAAGGTGGAAATCTGCAGTGTGGAGTCCAACACGCCGAGTTGCAGAGGCGAAAGATGGAGAAGGAGAATCCAGTCAGTTCGCAGAGGTAAAAGCTGTCCAGCTAGCTCTCTATGTGGCTGAACGTGAGAGATGGCCAAAGCTTTATCTCTACACCGACTCATGGATGGTAGCCAATGCTCTATGGGGTTGGCTAAAGAACTGGAAAAAGAGTGGTTGGCAGAGAAAAGGAAAGCCCATTTGGGCAGCCAACCTGTGGCAGGACATTGCTGATCGAATCGAGAGAATTCCAGTGAAAGTGAGACACATTGATGCTCACATTCCTAAGAGCAAAGCTACTGAGGAACAGCAACACAACCATCAGGCAGATCTAGCTGCAAGAGTTTCTCAAGTAGACATGGACTCTAATCTTGATCTCGACTGGAAACACCGAGGTGAGATATTCTTAGCTCGGTGGGCTCATGATTCGTCAGGACATCAAGGCAGAGATGCAACATACCAATGGGCTCGTGACAGATCCATAGACATTTCCATGGATGCTATCACACAAGTCATCCATGACTGTGACATTTGTGCTGCTATTAAGCAGGCAAAACGACTTAAGCCCTTGTGGTATGGTGACAGATGGTCCAAATACAAGTATGGTGAAGCTTGGCAGATTGACTACATCACTCTACCACGTTCTCGTTCTGGTAAGCAATACGTGCTTACTATGGTAGAGGCAAACACTGGATGGTTGGAAACTTATCCAGTTCCACATGCAACTGCACGCAATACCATTCTCGGTCTGGAGAGACAGATCCTGTGGAGACACGGAACTCCAGAGAGGATTGAGTCAGACAACGGAACTCATTTCAAGAACAACCTTGTAAAGAACTGGGCAAAAGAGCACGGTATTGAGTGGATATTCCACATTCCCTACTATGCACCAGCTTCAGGGAAGATTGAACGCTACAACGGTTTGTTGAAGACCACTCTCAAAGCCATGGGAGGTGGATCTTTGAAAAACTGGGAAAAACATTTAGCACAAGCAACCTGGCTGGCAAATAGTAGAGGTTCAGTGAACCGAGCTGGACCTGCACATTCAGATTTGTTACGGAAAGTAGAAGGTGATAGAGTTCCTGTTGTTAGAGAAAAGAATCTGTTAGGTAAAACTGTTTGGGTATTTTCACCCTCAGGAGAGGCTAAACCTGTCCGAGGGGTGGTTTCAGCTGAAGGTCCGGGTCACACTTATTGGGTAATGCAAGAGAATGGTGAAATTCAATGTATTCCACAAAGAAATTTAACTTTAGCTGAAAGAGGTTAACTTTGAACTGCTGTACAGCTACATCGCGTCCAGAGGAAGAATCAACGAGGAATCTATGGTGCACGGACCCTGAGATCCCTGAGAGCCCTGAGTCAACTAAGAGACCCTGAGATTTCCCTGTTTCCCTTTTCTTCGCTTCATCGGTGAAGAAATGAACTGTTTTCCATTTTTCTCATTTTCTGATTTTCTTGGACTTTTGAATCATCTACATCTGAGCATAGCCAGAATGGACTATGAACTTTACTCACGAACTGTAAATATCGTTTTGGATTAGATGGACAGTATGAACAGCCAATGAAATTGTTTAGAAGGGGTGGACTGTGGCCGGTTGACGTTGCCCCCTTAAGAAAGGGAATATGGTGGACGGAAGTTGGTAAACGGAAGGAATAGTCTAAACTAATTTCATTGGACGAGTGGGAGGAAGCACTTTATGAGCTGGGACTATACTGAGTTTCTCCAGCACCTTATCTTCAGTCTTGCTTCCGCCTCTTCTTCAGGCAACAGCTTTCTGTCCTGGGCTTTCTGCCAAGGCTTCGGCCTTGAGGCCGATAAGATACCAGGCCTGTATATTAACTCCTTTCCAATTAACACGAACTGCTTCTAACTTTTTTTTCCCTCTCTTTCCTTTCTCTTTCTATCCCATTCTGGGGAAAGGGGGGGAGAGAGGGGAGAGCGGAGGTGGGGGACCCCTCTCTGCCGAGAGGGATTACTCTCATTTCTGTGTTACTCTGTTGTATATCTTTGTATATATTGTAGATATTGTAAATTTGTAAATAATCCCCTGCAAACCCTACATCGCTTTGTAAATATAGCTCCACTGCTTTGCTAATTCAGCTTGCGAGGTTTTTTTTTCCTTTCCCTTCAATTTTTTTTTCCCTTTTACTTTACAAAGGGGGAAGGGAGGAGGCTTCTTGGCCTTACCCCTTCCAACCCACCACACTACCTTATTCCTGTGCTGAGATACAGGCTGCTCCAACCTGCTGTAAAATGCTTGATTTCGAGAGTGAGCGAAACTAATGAAAACATTGTTGGGGTAAAACCTAAAGGGAAAGACCTAGCACCAAATCCAATTTGCCATCTGATCTAACTTCTGGAGGCAGTCAAAATGATCCTTAGAATTCTTCCCTACCTTATTCCTGTGCTGAGATACAGGCTGCTCCAACCTGCTGTAAAATGCTTGATTTCGAGAGTGAGCGAAACTAATGAAAACATTGTTGGGTAAAACCTAAAGGGAAAGACCTAGCACCAAATCCAATTTGCCATCTGATCTAACTTCTGGAGGCAGTCAAAATGAGCCTTAGAATTCTTCCCTACCTTATTCCTGTGCTGAGATACAGGCTGCTCCAACCTGCTGTAAAATGCTTGATTTCGAGAGTGAGCGAAACTAATGAAAACATTGTTGGGGTAAAACCTAAAGGGAAAGACCTAGCACCAAATCCAATTTGCCATCTGATCTAACTTCTGGAGGCAGTCAAAATGAGCCTTAGAATTCTTCCCTACCTTATTCCTGTGCTGAGATACAGGCTGCTCCAACCTGCTGTAAAATGCTTGATTTCGAGAGTGAGCGAAACTAATGAAAACATTGTTGGGGTAAAACCTAAAGGGAAAGACCTAGCACCAAATCCAATTTGCCATCTGATCTAACTTCTGGAGGCAGTCAAAATGAGCCTTAGAATTCTTCCCTACCTTATTCCTGTGCTGAGATACAGGCTGCTCCAACCTGCTGTAAAATGCTTGATTTCGAGAGTGAGCGAAACTAATGAAAACATTGTTGGGGTAAAACCTAAAGGGAAAGACCTAGCACAAATCCAATTTGCCATCTGATCTAACTTCTGGAGGCAGTCAAAATGAGCCTTAGAATTCTTCCCTACCTTATTCCTGTGCTGAGATACAGGCTGCTCCAACCTGCTGTAAAATGCTTGATTTCGAGAGTGAGCGAAACTAATGAAAACATTGTTGGGGTAAAACCTAAAGGGAAAGACCTAGCACCAAATCCAATTTGCCATCTGATCTAACTTCTGGAGGCAGTCAAAATGATCCTTAGAATTCTTCCCTACCTTATTCCTGTGCTGAGATACAGGCTGCTCCAACCTGCTGTAAAATGCTTGATTTCGAGAGTGAGCGAAACTAATGAAAACATTGTTGGGGTAAAACCTAAAGGGAAAGACCTAGCACCAAATCCAATTTGCCATCTGATCTAACTTCTGGAGGCAGTCAAAATGAGCCTTAGAATTCTTCCCTACCTTATTCCTGTGCTGAGATACAGGCTGCTCCAACCTGCTGTAAAATGCTTGATTTCGAGAGTGAGCGAAACTAATGAAAACATTGTTGGGGTAAAACCTAAAGGGAAAGACCTAGCACCAAATCCAATTTGCCATCTGATCTAACTTCTGGAGGCAGTCAAAATGAGCCCTTAGAATTCTTCCCTACCTTATTCCTGTGCTGAGATACAGGCTGCTCCAACCTGCTGTAAAATGCTTGATTTCGAGAGTGAGCGAAACTAATGAAAACATTGTTGGGGTAAAACCCAAAAGGGAAAGACCTAGCACCAAATCCAATTTGCCATCTGATCTAACTTCTGGAGGCAGTCAAAAATGATCCTTAGAATTCTTCCCTACCTTATTCCTGTGCTGAGATACAGGCTGCTCCAACCTGCTGTAAAATGCTTGATTTCGAGAGTGAGCGAAACTAATGAAAACATTGTTGGGGTAAAACCTAAAGGGAAAGACCTAGCACCAAATCCAATTTGCCATCTGATCTAACTTCTGGAGGCAGTCAAAATGATCCTTAGAATTCTTCCCTACCTTATTCCTGTGCTGAGATACAGGCTGCTCCAACCTGCTGTAAAATGCTTGATTTCGAGAGTGAGCGAAACTAATGAAAACATTGTTGGGGTAAAACCTAAAGGGAAAGACCTAGCACCAAATCCAATTTGCCATCTGATCTAACTTCTGGAGGCAGTCAAAATGATCCTTAGAATTCTTCCCTACCTTATTCCTGTGCTGAGATACAGGCTGCTCCAACCTGCTGTAAAATGCTTGATTTCGAGAGTGAGCGAAACTAATGAAAACATTGTTGGGGTAAAACCTAAAGGGAAAGACCTAGCACCAAATCCAATTTGCCATCTGATCTAACTTCTGGAGGCAGTCAAAATGAGCCTTAGAATTCTTCCCTACCTTATTCCTGTGCTGAGATACAGGCTGCTCCAACCTGCTGTAAAATGCTTGATTTCGAGAGTGAGCGAAACTAATGAAAACATTGTTGGGGTAAAACCTAAAGGGAAAGACCTAGCACCAAATCCAATTTGCCATCTGATCTAACTTCTGGAGGCAGTCAAAATGAGCATTTGAATTCTTCCCTACCTTATTCCTGTGCTGAGATACAGGCTGCTCCAACCTGCTGTAAAATGCTTGATTTCGAGAGTGAGCGAAACTAATGAAAACATTGTTGGGGTAAAACCTAAAGGGAAAGACCTAGCACCAAATCCAATTTGCCATCTGATCTAACTTCTGGAGGCAGTCAAAATGAGCCTTAGAATTCTTCCCTACCTTATTCCTGTGCTGAGATACAGGCTGCTCCAACCTGCTGTAAAATGCTTGATTTCGAGAGTGAGCGAAACTAATGAAAACATTGTTGGGGTAAAACCTAAAGGGAAAGACCTAGCACCAAATCCAATTTGCCATCTGATCTAACTTCTGGAGGCAGTCAAAATGATCCTTAGAATTCTTCCCTACCTTATTCCTGTGCTGAGATACAGGCTGCTCCAACCTGCTGTAAAATGCTTGATTTCGAGAGTGAGCGAAACTAATGAAAACATTGTTGGGGTAAAACCTAAAGGGAAAGACCTAGCACCAAATCCAATTTGCCATCTGATCTAACTTCTGGAGGCAGTCAAAATGAGCCTTAGAATTCTTCCCTACCTTATTCCTGTGCTGAGATACAGGCTGCTCCAACCTGCTGTAAAATGCTTGATTTCGAGAGTGAGCGAAACTAATGAAAACATTGTTGGGGTAAAACCTAAAGGGAAAGACCTAGCACCAAATCCAATTTGCCATCTGATCTAACTTCTGGAGGCAGTCAAAATGATCCTTAGAATTCTTCCCTACCTTATTCCTGTGCTGAGATACAGGCTGCTCCAACCTGCTGTAAAATGCTTGATTTCGAGAGTGAGCGAAACTAATGAAAACATTGTTGGGGTAAAACCTAAAGGGAAAGACCTAGCACCAAATCCAATTTGCCATCTGATCTAACTTCTGGAGGCAGTCAAAATGATCCTTAGAATTCTTCCCTACCTTATTCCTGTGCTGAGATACAGGCTGCTCCAACCTGCTGTAAAATGCTTGATTTCGAGAGTGAGCGAAACTAATGAAAACATTGTTGGGGTAAAACCTAAAGGGAAAGACCTAGCACCAAATCCAATTTGCCATCTGATCTAACTTCTGGAGGCAGTCAAAATGATCCTTAGAATTCTTCCCTACCTTATTCCTGTGCTGAGATACAGGCTGCCTCCAACCTGCTGTAAAATGCTTGATTTCGAGAGTGAGCGAAACTAATGAAAACATTGTTGGGGTAAAACCTAAAGGGAAAGACCTAGCACCAAATCCAATTTGCCATCTGATCTAACTTCTGGAGGCAGTCAAAATGAGCCTTAGAATTCTTCCCTACCTTATTCCTGTGCTGAGATACAGGCTGCTCCAACCTGCTGTAAAATGCTTGATTTCGAGAGTGAGCGAAACTAATGAAAACATTGTTGGGGTAAAACCTAAAGGGAAAGACCTAGCACCAAATCCAATTTGCCATCTGATCTAACTTCTGGGGGCAGTCAAAATGAGCCTTAGAATTCTTCCCTACCTTATTCCTGTGCTGAGATACAGGCTGCTCCAACCTGCTGTAAAATGCTTGATTTCGAGAGTGAGCGAAACTAATGAAAACATTGTTGGGGTAAAACCTAAAGGGAAAGACCTAGCACCAAATCCAATTTGCCATCTGATCTAACTTCTGGAGGCAGTCAAAATGAGCATTTGAATTCTTCCCTACCTTATTCCTGTGCTGAGATACAGGCTGCTCCAACCTGCTGTAAAATGCTTGATTTCGAGAGTGAGCGAAACTAATGAAAACATTGTTGGGGTAAAACCTAAAGGGAAAGACCTAGCACCAAATCCAATTTGCCATCTGATCTAACTTCTGGAGGCAGTCAAAACGATCCTTAGAATTCTTCCCTACCTTATTCCTGTGCTGAGATACAGGCTGCTCCAACCTGCTGTAAAATGCTTGATTTCGAGAGTGAGCGAAACTAATGAAAACATTGTTGGGGTAAAACCTAAAGGGAAAGACCTAGCACCAAATCCAATTTGCCATCTGATCTAACTTCTGGAGGCAGTCAAAATGAGCATTTGAATTCTTCCCTACCTTATTCCTGTGCTGAGATACAGGCTGCTCCAACCTGCTGTAAAATGCTTGATTTCGAGAGTGAGCGAAACTAATGAAAACATTGTTGGGGTAAAACCTAAAGGGAAAGACCTAGCACCAAATCCAATTTGCCATCTGATCTAACTTCTGGAGGCAGTCAAAATGAGCCTTAGAATTCTTCCCTACCTTATTCCTGTGCTGAGATACAGGCTGCTCCAACCTGCTGTAAAATGCTTGATTTCGAGAGTGAGCGAAACTAATGAAAACATTGTTGGGGTAAAAACCTAAAGGGAAAGACCTAGCACCAAATCCAATTTGCCATCTGATCTAACTTCTGGAGGCAGTCAAAATGATCCTTAGAATTCTTCCCTACCTTATTCCTGTGCTGAGATACAGGCTGCTCCCAACCTGCTGTAAAATGCTTGATTTCGAGAGTGAGCGAAACTAATGAAAACATTGTTGGGGTAAAACCTAAAGGGAAAGACCTAGCACCAAATCCAATTTGCCATCTGATCTAACTTCTGGAGGCAGTCAAAATGATCCTTAGAATTCTTCCCTACCTTATTCCTGTGCTGAGATACAGGCTGCTCCAACCTGCTGTAAAATGCTTGATTTCGAGAGTGAGCGAAACTAATGAAAACATTGTTGGGGTAAAACCTAAAGGAAAGACCTAGCACCAAATCCAATTTGCCATCTGATCTAACTTCTGGAGGCAGTCAAAATGATCCTTAGAATTCTTCCCTACCTTATTCCTGTGCTGAGATACAGGCTGCTCCAACCTGCTGTAAAATGCTTGATTTCGAGAGTGAGCGAAACTAATGAAAACATTGTTGGGGTAAAACCTAAAGGGAAAGACCTAGCACCAAATCCAATTTGCCATCTGATCTAACTTCTGGAGGCAGTCAAAATGAGCCTTAGAATTCTTCCCTACCTTATTCCTGTGCTGAGATACAGGCTGCTCCAACCTGCTGTAAAATGCTTGATTTCGAGAGTGAGCGAAACTAATGAAAACATTGTTGGGGTAAAACCTAAAGGGAAAGACCTAGCACCAAATCCAATTTGCCATCTGATCTAACTTCTGGAGGCAGTCAAAATGAGCATTTGAATTCTTCCCTACCTTATTCCTGTGCTGAGATACAGGCTGCTCCAACCTGCTGTAAAATGCTTGATTTCGAGAGTGAGCGAAACTAATGAAAAACATTGTTGGGGTAAAACCTAAAGGGAAAGACCTAGCACCAAATCCAATTTGCCATCTGATCTAACTTCTGGAGGCAGTCAAAATGAGCCTTAGAATTCTTCCCTACCTTCTTCCTGTGCTGAGATACAGGCTGCTCCAACCTGCTGTAAAATGCTTGATTTCGAGAGTGAGCGAAACTAATGAAAACATTGTTGGGGTAAAACCTAAAGGGAAAGACCTAGCACCAAATCCAATTTGCCATCTGATCTAACTTCTGGAGGCAGTCAAAATGATCCTTAGAATTCTTCCCTACCTTATTCCTGTGCTGAGATACAGGCTGCTCCAACCTGCTGTAAAATGCTTGATTTCGAGAGTGAGCGAAACTAATGAAAACATTGTTGGGGTAAAACCTAAAGGGAAAGACCTAGCACCAAATCCAATTTGCCATCTGATCTAACTTCTGGAGGCAGTCAAAATGAGCCTTAGAATTCTTCCCTACCTTATTCCTGTGCTGAGATACAGGCTGCTCCAACCTGCTGTAAAATGCTTGATTTCGAGAGTGAGCGAAACTAATGAAAACATTGTTGGGGTAAAACCTAAAGGGAAAGACCTAGCACCAAATCCAATTTGCCATCTGATCTAACTTCTGGAGGCAGTCAAAATGATCCTTAGAATTCTTCCCTACCTTATTCCTGTGCTGAGATACAGGCTGCTCCAACCTGCTGTAAAATGCTTGATTTCGGAGTGAGCGAAACTAATGAAAACATTGTTGGGGTAAAAACCTAAAGGGAAAGACCTAGCACCAAATCCAATTTGCCATCTGATCTAACTTCTGGAGGCAGTCAAAATGATCCTTAGAATTCTTCCCTACCTTATTCCTGTGCTGAGATACAGGGCTGCTCCAACCTGCTGTAAAATGCTTGATTTCGAGAGTGAGCGAAACTAATGAAAACATTGTTGGGGTAAAACCTAAAGGGAAAGACCTAGCACCAAATCCAATTTGCCATCTGATCTAACTTCTGGAGGCAGTCAAAATGATCCTTAGAATTCTTCCCTACCTTATTCCTGTGCTGAGATACAGGCTGCTCCAACCTGCTGTAAAATGCTTGATTTCGAGAGTGAGCGAAACTAATGAAAACATTGTTGGGGTAAAACCTAAAGGGAAAGACCTAGCACCAAATCCAATTTGCCATCTGATCTAACTTCTGGAGGCAGTCAAAATGAGCCTTAGAATTCTTCCCTACCTTATTCCTGTGCTGAGATACAGGCTGCTCCAACCTGCTGTAAAATGCTTGATTTCGAGAGTGAGCGAAACTAATGAAAACATTGTTGGGGTAAAACCTAAAGGGAAAGACCTAGCACCAAATCCAATTTGCCATCTGATCTAACTTCTGGAGGCAGTCAAAACGATCCTTAGAATTCTTCCCTACCTTATTCCTGTGCTGAGATACAGGCTGCTCCAACCTGCTGTAAAATGCTTGATTTCGAGAGTGAGCGAAACTAATGAAAAACATTGTTGGGGTAAAACCTAAAGGGAAAGACCTAGCACCAAATCCAATTTGCCATCTGATCTAACTTCTGGAGGCAGTCAAAATGAGCATTTGAATTCTTCCCTACCTTATTCCTGTGCTGAGATACAGGCTGCTCCAACCTGCTGTAAAATGCTTGATTTCGAGAGTGAGCGAAACTAATGAAAACATTGTTGGGGTAAAACCTAAAGGGAAAGACCTAGCACCAAATCCAATTTGCCATCTGATCTAACTTCTGGAGGCAGTCAAAATGAGCCTTAGAATTCTTCCCTACCTTATTCCTGTGCTGAGATACAGGCTGCTCCAACCTGCTGTAAAATGCTTGATTTCGAGAGTGAGCGAAACTAATGAAAACATTGTTGGGGTAAAACCTAAAGGGAAAGACCTAGCACCAAATCCAATTTGCCATCTGATCTAACTTCTGGAGGCAGTCAAAATGATCCTTAGAATTCTTCCCTACCTTATTCCTGTGCTGAGATACAGGCTGCTCCAACCTGCTGTAAAATGCTTGATTTCGAGAGTGAGCGAAACTAATGAAAACATTGTTGGGGTAAAACCTAAAGGGAAAGACCTAGCACCAAATCCAATTTGCCATCTGATCTAACTTCTGGAGGCAGTCAAAATGATCCTTAGAATTCTTCCCTACCTTATTCCTGTGCTGAGATACAGGCTGCTCCAACCTGCTGTAAAATGCTTGATTTCGAGAGTGAGCGAAACTAATGAAAACATTGTTGGGGTAAAAACCTAAAGGGAAAGACCTAGCACCAAATCCAATTTGCCATCTGATCTAACTTCTGGAGGCAGTCAAAATGAGCCTTAGAATTCTTCCCTACCCTTCTTCCTGTGCTGAGATACAGGCTGCTCCAACCTGCTGTAAAATGCTTGATTTCGAGAGTGAGCGAAACTAATGAAAACATTGTTGGGGTAAAACCTAAAGGGAAAGACCTAGCACCAAATCCAATTTGCCATCTGATCTAACTTCTGGAGGCAGTCAAAATGATCCTTAGAATTCTTCCCTACCTTATTCCTGTGCTGAGATACAGGCTGCTCCAACCTGCTGTAAAATGCTTGATTTCGAGAGTGAGCGAAACTAATGAAAACATTGTTGGGGTAAAACCTAAAGGGAAAGACCTAGCACCAAATCCAATTTGCCATCTGATCTAACTTCTGGAGGCAGTCAAAATGAGCCTTAGAATTCTTCCCTACCTTATTCCTGTGCTGAGATACAGGCTGCTCCAACCTGCTGTAAAATGCTTGATTTCGAGAGTGAGCGAAACTAATGAAAACATTGTTGGGGTAAAACCTAAAGGGAAAGACCTAGCACCAAATCCAATTTGCCATCTGATCTAACTTCTGGAGGCAGTCAAAATGATCCTTAGAATTCTTCCCTACCTTATTCCTGTGCTGAGATACAGGCTGCTCCAACCTGCTGTAAAATGCTTGATTTCGAGAGTGAGCGAAACTAATGAAAACATTGTTGGGGTAAAACCTAAAGGGAAAGACCTAGCACCAAATCCAATTTGCCATCTGATCTAACTTCTGGAGGCAGTCAAAATGAGCCTTAGAATTCTTCCCTACCTTATTCCTGTGCTGAGATACAGGCTGCTCCAACCTGCTGTAAAATGCTTGATTTCGAGAGTGAGCGAAACTAATGAAAACATTGTTGGGGTAAAACCTAAAGGGAAAGACCTAGCACCAAATCCAATTTGCCATCTGATCTAACTTCTGGAGGCAGTCAAAATGAGCCTTAGAATTCTTCCCTACCTTATTCCTGTGCTGAGATACAGGCTGCTCCAACCTGCTGTAAAATGCTTGATTTCGAGAGTGAGCGAAACTAATGAAAACATTGTTGGGGTAAAACCTAAAGGGAAAGACCTAGCACCAAATCCAATTTGCCATCTGATCTAACTTCTGGAGGCAGTCAAAATGAGCCTTAGAATTCTTCCCTACCTTATTCCTGTGCTGAGATACAGGCTGCTCCAACCTGCTGTAAAATGCTTGATTTCGAGAGTGAGCGAAACTAATGAAAACATTGTTGGGGTAAAACCTAAAGGGAAAGACCTAGCACCAAATCCAATTTGCCATCTGATCTAACTTCTGGAGGCAGTCAAAATGAGCCTTAGAATTCTTCCCTACCTTATTCCTGTGCTGAGATACAGGCTGCTCCAACCTGCTGTAAAATGCTTGATTTCGAGAGTGAGCGAAACTAATGAAAACATTGTTGGGGTAAAACCTAAAGGGAAAGACCTAGCACCAAATCCAATTTGCCATCTGATCTAACTTCTGGAGGCAGTCAAAATGAGCCTTAGAATTCTTCCCTACCTTATTCCTGTGCTGAGATACAGGCTGCTCCAACCTGCTGTAAAATGCTTGATTTCGAGAGTGAGCGAAACTAATGAAAACATTGTTGGGGTAAAACCTAAAGGGAAAGACCTAGCACCAAATCCAATTTGCCATCTGATCTAACTTCTGGAGGCAGTCAAAATGAGCCTTAGAATTCTTCCCTACCTTATTCCTGTGCTGAGATACAGGCTGCTCCAACCTGCTGTAAAATGCTTGATTTCGAGAGTGAGCGAAACTAATGAAAACATTGTTGGGGTAAAACCTAAAGGGAAAGACCTAGCACCAAATCCAATTTGCCATCTGATCTAACTTCTGGAGGCAGTCAAAATGAGCCTTAGAATTCTTCCCTACCTTATTCCTGTGCTGAGATACAGGCTGCTCCAACCTGCTGTAAAATGCTTGATTTCGAGAGTGAGCGAAACTAATGAAAACATTGTTGGGGTAAAACCTAAAGGGAAAGACCTAGCACCAAATCCAATTTGCCATCTGATCTAACTTCTGGAGGCAGTCAAAATGAGCCTTAGAATTCTTCCCTACCTTATTCCTGTGCTGAGATACAGGCTGCTCCAACCTGCTGTAAAATGCTTGATTTCGAGAGTGAGCGAAACTAATGAAAACATTGTTGGGGTAAAACCTAAAGGGAAAGACCTAGCACCAAATCCAATTTGCCATCTGATCTAACTTCTGGAGGCAGTCAAAATGAGCCTTAGAATTCTTCCCTACCTTATTCCTGTGCTGAGATACAGGCTGCTCCAACCTGCTGTAAAATGCTTGATTTCGAGAGTGAGCGAAACTAATGAAAACATTGTTGGGGTAAAACCTAAAGGGAAAGACCTAGCACCAAATCCAATTTGCCATCTGATCTAACTTCTGGAGGCAGTCAAAATGAGCCTTAGAATTCTTCCCTACCTTATTCCTGTGCTGAGATACAGGCTGCTCCAACCTGCTGTAAAATGCTTGATTTCGAGAGTGAGCGAAACTAATGAAAACATTGTTGGGGTAAAACCTAAAGGGAAAGACCTAGCACCAAATCCAATTTGCCATCTGATCTAACTTCTGGAGGCAGTCAAAATGAGCCTTAGAATTCTTCCCTACCTTATTCCTGTGCTGAGATACAGGCTGCTCCAACCTGCTGTAAAATGCTTGATTTCGAGAGTGAGCGAAACTAATGAAAACATTGTTGGGGTAAAACCTAAAGGGAAAGACCTAGCACCAAATCCAATTTGCCATCTGATCTAACTTCTGGAGGCAGTCAAAATGAGCCTTAGAATTCTTCCCTACCTTATTCCTGTGCTGAGATACAGGCTGCTCCAACCTGCTGTAAAATGCTTGATTTCGAGAGTGAGCGAAACTAATGAAAACATTGTTGGGGTAAAACCTAAAGGGAAAGACCTAGCACCAAATCCAATTTGCCATCTGATCTAACTTCTGGAGGCAGTCAAAATGAGCCTTAGAATTCTTCCCTACCTTATTCCTGTGCTGAGATACAGGCTGCTCCAACCTGCTGTAAAATGCTTGATTTCGAGAGTGAGCGAAACTAATGAAAACATTGTTGGGGTAAAACCTAAAGGGAAAGACCTAGCACCAAATCCAATTTGCCATCTGATCTAACTTCTGGAGGCAGTCAAAATGAGCCTTAGAATTCTTCCCTACCTTATTCCTGTGCTGAGATACAGGCTGCTCCAACCTGCTGTAAAATGCTTGATTTCGAGAGTGAGCGAAACTAATGAAAACATTGTTGGGGTAAAACCTAAAGGGAAAGACCTAGCACCAAATCCAATTTGCCATCTGATCTAACTTCTGGAGGCAGTCAAAATGAGCCTTAGAATTCTTCCCTACCTTATTCCTGTGCTGAGATACAGGCTGCTCCAACCTGCTGTAAAATGCTTGATTTCGAGAGTGAGCGAAACTAATGAAAACATTGTTGGGGTAAAACCTAAAGGGAAAGACCTAGCACCAAATCCAATTTGCCATCTGATCTAACTTCTGGAGGCAGTCAAAATGAGCCTTAGAATTCTTCCCTACCTTATTCCTGTGCTGAGATACAGGCTGCTCCAACCTGCTGTAAAATGCTTGATTTCGAGAGTGAGCGAAACTAATGAAAACATTGTTGGGGTAAAACCTAAAGGGAAAGACCTAGCACCAAATCCAATTTGCCATCTGATCTAACTTCTGGAGGCAGTCAAAATGAGCCTTAGAATTCTTCCCTACCTTATTCCTGTGCTGAGATACAGGCTGCTCCAACCTGCTGTAAAATGCTTGATTTCGAGAGTGAGCGAAACTAATGAAAACATTGTTGGGGTAAAACCTAAAGGGAAAGACCTAGCACCAAATCCAATTTGCCATCTGATCTAACTTCTGGAGGCAGTCAAAATGAGCCTTAGAATTCTTCCCTACCTTATTCCTGTGCTGAGATACAGGCTGCTCCAACCTGCTGTAAAATGCTTGATTTCGAGAGTGAGCGAAACTAATGAAAACATTGTTGGGGTAAAACCTAAAGGGAAAGACCTAGCACCAAATCCAATTTGCCATCTGATCTAACTTCTGGAGGCAGTCAAAATGAGCCTTAGAATTCTTCCCTACCTTATTCCTGTGCTGAGATACAGGCTGCTCCAACCTGCTGTAAAATGCTTGATTTCGAGAGTGAGCGAAACTAATGAAAACATTGTTGGGGTAAAACCTAAAGGGAAAGACCTAGCACCAAATCCAATTTGCCATCTGATCTAACTTCTGGAGGCAGTCAAAATGAGCCTTAGAATTCTTCCCTACCTTATTCCTGTGCTGAGATACAGGCTGCTCCAACCTGCTGTAAAATGCTTGATTTCGAGAGTGAGCGAAACTAATGAAAACATTGTTGGGGTAAAACCTAAAGGGAAAGACCTAGCACCAAATCCAATTTGCCATCTGATCTAACTTCTGGAGGCAGTCAAAATGAGCCTTAGAATTCTTCCCTACCTTATTCCTGTGCTGAGATACAGGCTGCTCCAACCTGCTGTAAAATGCTTGATTTCGAGAGTGAGCGAAACTAATGAAAACATTGTTGGGGTAAAACCTAAAGGGAAAGACCTAGCACCAAATCCAATTTGCCATCTGATCTAACTTCTGGAGGCAGTCAAAATGAGCCTTAGAATTCTTCCCTACCTTATTCCTGTGCTGAGATACAGGCTGCTCCAACCTGCTGTAAAATGCTTGATTTCGAGAGTGAGCGAAACTAATGAAAACATTGTTGGGGTAAAACCTAAAGGGAAAGACCTAGCACCAAATCCAATTTGCCATCTGATCTAACTTCTGGAGGCAGTCAAAATGAGCCTTAGAATTCTTCCCTACCTTATTCCTGTGCTGAGATACAGGCTGCTCCAACCTGCTGTAAAATGCTTGATTTCGAGAGTGAGCGAAACTAATGAAAACATTGTTGGGGTAAAACCTAAAGGGAAAGACCTAGCACCAAATCCAATTTGCCATCTGATCTAACTTCTGGAGGCAGTCAAAATGAGCCTTAGAATTCTTCCCTACCTTATTCCTGTGCTGAGATACAGGCTGCTCCAACCTGCTGTAAAATGCTTGATTTCGAGAGTGAGAGCGAAACTAATGAAAACATTGTTGGGGTAAAACCTAAAGGGAAAGACCTAGCACCAAATCCAATTTGCCATCTGATCTAACTTCTGGAGGCAGTCAAAATGAGCCTTAGAATTCTTCCCTACCTTATTCCTGTGCTGAGATACAGGCTGCTCCAACCTGCTGTAAAATGCTTGATTTCGAGAGTGAGCGAAACTAATGAAAACATTGTTGGGGTAAAACCTAAAGGGAAAGACCTAGCACCAAATCCAATTTGCCATCTGATCTAACTTCTGGAGGCAGTCAAAATGAGCCTTAGAATTCTTCCCTACCTTATTCCTGTGCTGAGATACAGGCTGCTCCAACCTGCTGTAAAATGCTTGATTTCGAGAGTGAGCGAAACTAATGAAAACATTGTTGGGGTAAAACCTAAAGGGAAAGACCTAGCACCAAATCCAATTTGCCATCTGATCTAACTTCTGGAGGCAGTCAAAATGAGCCTTAGAATTCTTCCCTACCTTATTCCTGTGCTGAGATACAGGCTGCTCCAACCTGCTGTAAAATGCTTGATTTCGAGAGTGAGCGAAACTAATGAAAACATTGTTGGGGTAAAACCTAAAGGGAAAGACCTAGCACCAAATCCAATTTGCCATCTGATCTAACTTCTGGAGGCAGTCAAAATGAGCCTTAGAATTCTTCCCTACCTTATTCCTGTGCTGAGATACAGGCTGCTCCAACCTGCTGTAAAATGCTTGATTTCGAGAGTGAGCGAAACTAATGAAAACATTGTTGGGGTAAAACCTAAAGGGAAAGACCTAGCACCAAATCCAATTTGCCATCTGATCTAACTTCTGGAGGCAGTCAAAATGAGCCTTAGAATTCTTCCCTACCTTATTCCTGTGCTGAGATACAGGCTGCTCCAACCTGCTGTAAAATGCTTGATTTCGAGAGTGAGCGAAACTAATGAAAACATTGTTGGGGTAAAACCTAAAGGGAAAGACCTAGCACCAAATCCAATTTGCCATCTGATCTAACTTCTGGAGGCAGTCAAAATGAGCCTTAGAATTCTTCCCTACCTTATTCCTGTGCTGAGATACAGGCTGCTCCAACCTGCTGTAAAATGCTTGATTTCGAGAGTGAGCGAAACTAATGAAAACATTGTTGGGGTAAAACCTAAAGGGAAAGACCTAGCACCAAATCCAATTTGCCATCTGATCTAACTTCTGGAGGCAGTCAAAATGAGCCTTAGAATTCTTCCCTACCTTATTCCTGTGCTGAGATACAGGCTGCTCCAACCTGCTGTAAAATGCTTGATTTCGAGAGTGAGCGAAACTAATGAAAACATTGTTGGGGTAAAACCTAAAGGGAAAGACCTAGCACCAAATCCAATTTGCCATCTGATCTAACTTCTGGAGGCAGTCAAAATGAGCCTTAGAATTCTTCCCTACCTTATTCCTGTGCTGAGATACAGGCTGCTCCAACCTGCTGTAAAATGCTTGATTTCGAGAGTGAGCGAAACTAATGAAAACATTGTTGGGGTAAAACCTAAAGGGAAAGACCTAGCACCAAATCCAATTTGCCATCTGATCTAACTTCTGGAGGCAGTCAAAATGAGCCTTAGAATTCTTCCCTACCTTATTCCTGTGCTGAGATACAGGCTGCTCCAACCTGCTGTAAAATGCTTGATTTCGAGAGTGAGCGAAACTAATGAAAACATTGTTGGGGTAAAACCTAAAGGGAAAGACCTAGCACCAAATCCAATTTGCCATCTGATCTAACTTCTGGAGGCAGTCAAAATGAGCCTTAGAATTCTTCCCTACCTTATTCCTGTGCTGAGATACAGGCTGCTCCAACCTGCTGTAAAATGCTTGATTTCGAGAGTGAGCGAAACTAATGAAAACATTGTTGGGGTAAAACCTAAAGGGAAAGACCTAGCACCAAATCCAATTTGCCATCTGATCTAACTTCTGGAGGCAGTCAAAATGAGCCTTAGAATTCTTCCCTACCTTATTCCTGTGCTGAGATACAGGCTGCTCCAACCTGCTGTAAAATGCTTGATTTCGAGAGTGAGCGAAACTAATGAAAACATTGTTGGGGTAAAACCTAAAGGGAAAGACCTAGCACCAAATCCAATTTGCCATCTGATCTAACTTCTGGAGGCAGTCAAAATGAGCCTTAGAATTCTTCCCTACCTTATTCCTGTGCTGAGATACAGGCTGCTCCAACCTGCTGTAAAATGCTTGATTTCGAGAGTGAGCGAAACTAATGAAAACATTGTTGGGGTAAAACCTAAAGGGAAAGACCTAGCACCAAATCCAATTTGCCATCTGATCTAACTTCTGGAGGCAGTCAAAATGAGCCTTAGAATTCTTCCCTACCTTATTCCTGTGCTGAGATACAGGCTGCTCCAACCTGCTGTAAAATGCTTGATTTCGAGAGTGAGCGAAACTAATGAAAACATTGTTGGGGTAAAACCTAAAGGGAAAGACCTAGCACCAAATCCAATTTGCCATCTGATCTAACTTCTGGAGGCAGTCAAAATGAGCCTTAGAATTCTTCCCTACCTTATTCCTGTGCTGAGATACAGGCTGCTCCAACCTGCTGTAAAATGCTTGATTTCGAGAGTGAGCGAAACTAATGAAAACATTGTTGGGGTAAAACCTAAAGGGAAAGACCTAGCACCAAATCCAATTTGCCATCTGATCTAACTTCTGGAGGCAGTCAAAATGAGCCTTAGAATTCTTCCCTACCTTATTCCTGTGCTGAGATACAGGCTGCTCCAACCTGCTGTAAAATGCTTGATTTCGAGAGTGAGCGAAACTAATGAAAACATTGTTGGGGTAAAACCTAAAGGGAAAGACCTAGCACCAAATCCAATTTGCCATCTGATCTAACTTCTGGAGGCAGTCAAAATGAGCCTTAGAATTCTTCCCTACCTTATTCCTGTGCTGAGATACAGGCTGCTCCAACCTGCTGTAAAATGCTTGATTTCGAGAGTGAGCGAAACTAATGAAAACATTGTTGGGGTAAAACCTAAAGGGAAAGACCTAGCACCAAATCCAATTTGCCATCTGATCTAACTTCTGGAGGCAGTCAAAATGAGCCTTAGAATTCTTCCCTACCTTATTCCTGTGCTGAGATACAGGCTGCTCCAACCTGCTGTAAAATGCTTGATTTCGAGAGTGAGCGAAACTAATGAAAACATTGTTGGGGTAAAACCTAAAGGGAAAGACCTAGCACCAAATCCAATTTGCCATCTGATCTAACTTCTGGAGGCAGTCAAAATGAGCCTTAGAATTCTTCCCTACCTTATTCCTGTGCTGAGATACAGGCTGCTCCAACCTGCTGTAAAATGCTTGATTTCGAGAGTGAGCGAAACTAATGAAAACATTGTTGGGGTAAAACCTAAAGGGAAAGACCTAGCACCAAATCCAATTTGCCATCTGATCTAACTTCTGGAGGCAGTCAAAATGAGCCTTAGAATTCTTCCCTACCTTATTCCTGTGCTGAGATACAGGCTGCTCCAACCTGCTGTAAAATGCTTGATTTCGAGAGTGAGCGAAACTAATGAAAACATTGTTGGGGTAAAACCTAAAGGGAAAGACCTAGCACCAAATCCAATTTGCCATCTGATCTAACTTCTGGAGGCAGTCAAAATGAGCCTTAGAATTCTTCCCTACCTTATTCCTGTGCTGAGATACAGGCTGCTCCAACCTGCTGTAAAATGCTTGATTTCGAGAGTGAGCGAAACTAATGAAAACATTGTTGGGGTAAAACCTAAAGGGAAAGACCTAGCACCAAATCCAATTTGCCATCTGATCTAACTTCTGGAGGCAGTCAAAATGAGCCTTAGAATTCTTCCCTACCTTATTCCTGTGCTGAGATACAGGCTGCTCCAACCTGCTGTAAAATGCTTGATTTCGAGAGTGAGCGAAACTAATGAAAACATTGTTGGGGTAAAACCTAAAGGGAAAGACCTAGCACCAAATCCAATTTGCCATCTGATCTAACTTCTGGAGGCAGTCAAAATGAGCCTTAGAATTCTTCCCTACCTTATTCCTGTGCTGAGATACAGGCTGCTCCAACCTGCTGTAAAATGCTTGATTTCGAGAGTGAGCGAAACTAATGAAAACATTGTTGGGGTAAAACCTAAAGGGAAAGACCTAGCACCAAATCCAATTTGCCATCTGATCTAACTTCTGGAGGCAGTCAAAATGAGCCTTAGAATTCTTCCCTACCTTATTCCTGTGCTGAGATACAGGCTGCTCCAACCTGCTGTAAAATGCTTGATTTCGAGAGTGAGCGAAACTAATGAAAACATTGTTGGGGTAAAACCTAAAGGGAAAGACCTAGCACCAAATCCAATTTGCCATCTGATCTAACTTCTGGAGGCAGTCAAAATGAGCCTTAGAATTCTTCCCTACCTTATTCCTGTGCTGAGATACAGGCTGCTCCAACCTGCTGTAAAATGCTTGATTTCGAGAGTGAGCGAAACTAATGAAAACATTGTTGGGGTAAAACCTAAAGGGAAAGACCTAGCACCAAATCCAATTTGCCATCTGATCTAACTTCTGGAGGCAGTCAAAATGAGCCTTAGAATTCTTCCCTACCTTATTCCTGTGCTGAGATACAGGCTGCTCCAACCTGCTGTAAAATGCTTGATTTCGAGAGTGAGCGAAACTAATGAAAACATTGTTGGGGTAAAACCTAAAGGGAAAGACCTAGCACCAAATCCAATTTGCCATCTGATCTAACTTCTGGAGGCAGTCAAAATGAGCCTTAGAATTCTTCCCTACCTTATTCCTGTGCTGAGATACAGGCTGCTCCAACCTGCTGTAAAATGCTTGATTTCGAGAGTGAGCGAAACTAATGAAAACATTGTTGGGGTAAAACCTAAAGGGAAAGACCTAGCACCAAATCCAATTTGCCATCTGATCTAACTTCTGGAGGCAGTCAAAATGAGCCTTAGAATTCTTCCCTACCTTATTCCTGTGCTGAGATACAGGCTGCTCCAACCTGCTGTAAAATGCTTGATTTCGAGAGTGAGCGAAACTAATGAAAACATTGTTGGGGTAAAACCTAAAGGGAAAGACCTAGCACCAAATCCAATTTGCCATCTGATCTAACTTCTGGAGGCAGTCAAAATGAGCCTTAGAATTCTTCCCTACCTTATTCCTGTGCTGAGATACAGGCTGCTCCAACCTGCTGTAAAATGCTTGATTTCGAGAGTGAGCGAAACTAATGAAAACATTGTTGGGGTAAAACCTAAAGGGAAAGACCTAGCACCAAATCCAATTTGCCATCTGATCTAACTTCTGGAGGCAGTCAAAATGAGCCTTAGAATTCTTCCCTACCTTATTCCTGTGCTGAGATACAGGCTGCTCCAACCTGCTGTAAAATGCTTGATTTCGAGAGTGAGCGAAACTAATGAAAACATTGTTGGGGTAAAACCTAAAGGGAAAGACCTAGCACCAAATCCAATTTGCCATCTGATCTAACTTCTGGAGGCAGTCAAAATGATCCTTAGAATTCTTCCCTACCTTATTCCTGTGCTGAGATACAGGCTGCTCCAACCTGCTGTAAAATGCTTGATTTCGAGAGTGAGCGAAACTAATGAAAACATTGTTGGGGTAAAACCTAAAGGGAAAGACCTAGCACCAAATCCAATTTGCCATCTGATCTAACTTCTGGAGGCAGTCAAAATGAGCCTTAGAATTCTTCCCTACCTTATTCCTGTGCTGAGATACAGGCTGCTCCAACCTGCTGTAAAATGCTTGATTTCGAGAGTGAGCGAAACTAATGAAAACATTGTTGGGGTAAAACCTAAAGGGAAAGACCTAGCACCAAATCCAATTTGCCATCTGATCTAACTTCTGGAGGCAGTCAAAATGATCCTTAGAATTCTTCCCTACCTTATTCCTGTGCTGAGATACAGGCTGCTCCAACCTGCTGTAAAATGCTTGATTTCGAGAGTGAGCGAAACTAATGAAAACATTGTTGGGGTAAAACCTAAAGGGAAAGACCTAGCACCAAATCCAATTTGCCATCTGATCTAACTTCTGGAGGCAGTCAAAATGAGCCTTAGAATTCTTCCCTACCTTATTCCTGTGCTGAGATACAGGCTGCTCCAACCTGCTGTAAAATGCTTGATTTCGAGAGTGAGCGAAACTAATGAAAACATTGTTGGGGTAAAACCTAAAGGGAAAGACCTAGCACCAAATCCAATTTGCCATCTGATCTAACTTCTGGAGGCAGTCAAAATGATCCTTAGAATTCTTCCCTACCTTATTCCTGTGCTGAGATACAGGCTGCTCCAACCTGCTGTAAAATGCTTGATTTCGAGAGTGAGCGAAACTAATGAAAACATTGTTGGGGTAAAACCTAAAGGGAAAGACCTAGCACCAAATCCAATTTGCCATCTGATCTAACTTCTGGAGGCAGTCAAAATGAGCCTTAGAATTCTTCCCTACCTTATTCCTGTGCTGAGATACAGGCTGCTCCAACCTGCTGTAAAATGCTTGATTTCGAGAGTGAGCGAAACTAATGAAAACATTGTTGGGGTAAAACCTAAAGGGAAAGACCTAGCACCAAATCCAATTTGCCATCTGATCTAACTTCTGGAGGCAGTCAAAATGAGCCTTAGAATTCTTCCCTACCTTATTCCTGTGCTGAGATACAGGCTGCTCCAACCTGCTGTAAAATGCTTGATTTCGAGAGTGAGCGAAACTAATGAAAACATTGTTGGGGTAAAACCTAAAGGGAAAGACCTAGCACCAAATCCAATTTGCCATCTGATCTAACTTCAGGAGGCAGTCAAAATGAGCCTTAGAATTCTTCCCTACCTTATTCCTGTGCTGAGATACAGGCTGCTCCAACCTGCTGTAAAATGCTTGATTTCGAGAGTGAGCGAAACTAATGAAAACATTGTTGGGGTAAAACCTAAAGGGAAAGACCTAGCACCAAATCCAATTTGCCATCTGATCTAACTTCTGGAGGCAGTCAAAATGAGCCTTAGAATTCTTCCCTACCTTATTCCTGTGCTGAGATACAGGCTGCTCCAACCTGCTGTAAAATGCTTGATTTCGAGAGTGAGCGAAACTAATGAAAACATTGTTGGGGTAAAACCTAAAGGGAAAGACCTAGCACCAAATCCAATTTGCCATCTGATCTAACTTCTGGAGGCAGTCAAAATGAGCCTTAGAATTCTTCCCTACCTTATTCCTGTGCTGAGATACAGGCTGCTCCAACCTGCTGTAAAATGCTTGATTTCGAGAGTGAGCGAAACTAATGAAAACATTGTTGGGGTAAAACCTAAAGGGAAAGACCTAGCACCAAATCCAATTTGCCATCTGATCTAACTTCTGGAGGCAGTCAAAATGAGCCTTAGAATTCTTCCCTACCTTATTCCTGTGCTGAGATACAGGCTGCTCCAACCTGCTGTAAAATGCTTGATTTCGAGAGTGAGCGAAACTAATGAAAACATTGTTGGGGTAAAACCTAAAGGGAAAGACCTAGCACCAAATCCAATTTGCCATCTGATCTAACTTCTGGAGGCAGTCAAAATGAGCCTTAGAATTCTTCCCTACCTTATTCCTGTGCTGAGATACAGGCTGCTCCAACCTGCTGTAAAATGCTTGATTTCGAGAGTGAGCGAAACTAATGAAAACATTGTTGGGGTAAAACCTAAAGGGAAAGACCTAGCACCAAATCCAATTTGCCATCTGATCTATCTTCTGGAGGCAGTCAAAATGATCCTTAGAATTCTTCCCTACCTTATTCCTGTGCTGAGATACAGGCTGCTCCAACCTGCTGTAAAATGCTTGATTTCGAGAGTGAGCGAAACTAATGAAAACATTGTTGGGGTAAAACCTAAAGGGAAAGACCTAGCACCAAATCCAATTTGCCATCTGATCTAACTTCTGGAGGCAGTCAAAATGATCCTTAGAATTCTTCCCTACCTTATTCCTGTGCTGAGATACAGGCTGCACCAACCTGCTGTAAAATGCTTGATTTCGAGAGTGAGCGAAACTAATGAAAACATTGTTGGGGTAAAACCTAAAGGGAAAGACCTAGCACCAAATCCAATTTGCCATCTGATCTAACTTCTGGAGGCAGTCAAAATGAGCCTTAGAATTCTTCCCTACCTTATTCCTGTGCTGAGATACAGGCTGCTCCAACCTGCTGTAAAATGCTTGATTTCGAGAGTGAGCGAAACTAATGAAAACATTGTTGGGGTAAAACCTAAAGGGAAAGACCTAGCACCAAATCCAATTTGCCATCTGATCTAACTTCTGGAGGCAGTCAAAATGAGCCTTAGAATTCTTCCCTACCTTATTCCTGTGCTGAGATACAGGCTGCTCCAACCTGCTGTAAAATGCTTGATTTCGAGAGTGAGCGAAACTAATGAAAACATTGTTGGGGTAAAACCTAAAGGGAAAGACCTAGCACCAAATCCAATTTGCCATCTGATCTAACTTCTGGAGGCAGTCAAAAATGATCCTTAGAATTCTTACCTACCTTATTCCTGTGCTGAGATACAGGCTGCTCCAACCTGCTGTAAAATGCTTGATTTCGAGAGTGAGCGAAACTAATGAAAACATTGTTGGGGTAAAACCTAAAGGGAAAGACCTAGCACCAAATCCAATTTGCCATCTGATCTAACTTCTGGAGGCAGTCAAAATGATCCTTAGAATTCTTCCCTACCTTATTCCTGTGCTGAGATACAGGCTGCTCCAACCTGCTGTAAAATGCTTGATTTCGAGAGTGAGCGAAACTAATGAAAACATTGTTGGGGTAAAACCTAAAGGGAAAGACCTAGCACCAAATCCAATTTGCCATCTGATCTAACTTCTGGAGGCAGTCAAAATGAGCCTTAGAATTCTTCCCTACCTTATTCCTGTGCTGAGATACAGGCTGCTCCAACCTGCTGTAAAATGCTTGATTTCGAGAGTGAGCGAAACTAATGAAAACATTGTTGGGGTAAAACCTAAAGGGAAAGACCTAGCACCAAATCCAATTTGCCATCTGATCTAACTTCTGGAGGCAGTCAAAATGAGCCTTAGAATTCTTCCCTACCTTATTCCTGTGCTGAGATACAGGCTGCTCCAACCTGCTGTAAAATGCTTGATTTCGAGAGTGAGCGAAACTAATGAAAACATTGTTGGGGTAAAACCTAAAGGGAAAGACCTAGCACCAAATCCAATTTGCCATCTGATCTAACTTCTGGAGGCAGTCAAAATGAGCCTTAGAATTCTTCCCTACCTTATTCCTGTGCTGAGATACAGGCTGCTCCAACCTGCTGTAAAATGCTTGATTTCGAGAGTGAGCGAAACTAATGAAAACATTGTTGGGGTAAAACCTAAAGGGAAAGACCTAGCACCAAATCCAATTTGCCATCTGATCTAACTTCTGGAGGCAGTCAAAATGAGCCTTAGAATTCTTCCCTACCTTATTCCTGTGCTGAGATACAGGCTGCTCCAACCTGCTGTAAAATGCTTGATTTCGAGAGTGAGCGAAACTAATGAAAACATTGTTGGGGTAAAACCTAAAGGGAAAGACCTAGCACCAAATCCAATTTGCCATCTGATCTAACTTCTGGAGGCAGTCAAAATGAGCCTTAGAATTCTTCCCTACCTTATTCCTGTGCTGAGATACAGGCTGCTCCAACCTGCTGTAAAATGCTTGATTTCGAGAGTGAGCGAAACTAATGAAAACATTGTTGGGGTAAAACCTAAAGGGAAAGACCTAGCACCAAATCCAATTTGCCATCTGATCTAACTTCTGGAGGCAGTCAAAATGAGCATTTGAATTCTTCCCTACCTTATTCCTGTGCTGAGATACAGGCTGCTCCAACCTGCTGTAAAATGCTTGATTTCGAGAGTGAGCGAAACTAATGAAAACATTGTTGGGGTAAAACCTAAAGGGAAAGACCTAGCACCAAATCCAATTTGCCATCTGATCTAACTTCTGGAGGCAGTCAAAATGAGCCTTAGAATTCTTCCCTACCTTATTCCTGTGCTGAGATACAGGCTGCTCCAACCTGCTGTAAAATGCTTGATTTCGAGAGTGAGCGAAACTAATGAAAACATTGTTGGGGTAAAACCTAAAGGGAAAGACCTAGCACCAAATCCAATTTGCCATCTGATCTAACTTCTGGAGGCAGTCAAAATGATCCTTAGAATTCTTCCCTACCTTATTCCTGTGCTGAGATACAGGCTGCTCCAACCTGCTGTAAAATGCTTGATTTCGAGAGTGAGCGAAACTAATGAAAACATTGTTGGGGTAAAACCTAAAGGGAAAGACCTAGCACCAAATCCAATTTGCCATCTGATCTATCTTCTGGAGGCAGTCAAAATGATCCTTAGAATTCTTCCCTACCTTATTCCTGTGCTGAGATACAGGCTGCTCCAACCTGCTGTAAAATGCTTGATTTCGAGAGTGAGCGAAACTAATGAAAACATTGTTGGGGTAAAACCTAAAGGGAAAGACCTAGCACCAAATCCAATTTGCCATCTGATCTAACTTCTGGAGGCAGTCAAAATGATCCTTAGAATTCTTCCCTACCTTATTCCTGTGCTGAGATACAGGCTGCTCCAACCTGCTGTAAAATGCTTGATTTCGAGAGTGAGCGAAACTAATGAAAACATTGTTGGGGTAAAACCTAAAGGGAAAGACCTAGCACCAAATCCAATTTGCCATCTGATCTAACTTCTGGAGGCAGTCAAAATGAGCCTTAGAATTCTTCCCTACCTTATTCCTGTGCTGAGATACAGGCTGCTCCAACCTGCTGTAAAATGCTTGATTTCGAGAGTGAGCGAAACTAATGAAAACATTGTTGGGGTAAAACCTAAAGGGAAAGACCTAGCACCAAATCCAATTTGCCATCTGATCTAACTTCTGGAGGCAGTCAAAATGATCCTTAGAATTCTTCCCTACCTTATTCCTGTGCTGAGATACAGGCTGCTCCAACCTGCTGTAAAATGCTTGATTTCGAGAGTGAGCGAAACTAATGAAAACATTGTTGGGGTAAAACCTAAAGGGAAAGACCTAGCACCAAATCCAATTTGCCATCTGATCTAACTTCTGGAGGCAGTCAAAATGAGCCTTAGAATTCTTCCCTACCTTATTCCTGTGCTGAGATACAGGCTGCTCCAACCTGCTGTAAAATGCTTGATTTCGAGAGTGAGCGAAACTAATGAAAACATTGTTGGGGTAAAACCTAAAGGGAAAGACCTAGCACCAAATCCAATTTGCCATCTGATCTAACTTCTGGAGGCAGTCAAAATGAGCCTTAGAATTCTTCCCTACCTTATTCCTGTGCTGAGATACAGGCTGCTCCAACCTGCTGTAAAATGCTTGATTTCGAGAGTGAGCGAAACTAATGAAAACATTGTTGGGGTAAAACCTAAAGGGAAAGACCTAGCACCAAATCCAATTTGCCATCTGATCTAACTTCTGGAGGCAGTCAAAATGAGCCTTAGAATTCTTCCCTACCTTATTCCTGTGCTGAGATACAGGCTGCTCCAACCTGCTGTAAAATGCTTGATTTCGAGAGTGAGCGAAACTAATGAAAACATTGTTGGGGTAAAACCTAAAGGGAAAGACCTAGCACCAAATCCAATTTGCCATCTGATCTAACTTCTGGAGGCAGTCAAAATGAGCCTTAGAATTCTTCCCTACCTTATTCCTGTGCTGAGATACAGGCTGCTCCAACCTGCTGTAAAATGCTTGATTTCGAGAGTGAGCGAAACTAATGAAAACATTGTTGGGGTAAAACCTAAAGGGAAAGACCTAGCACCAAATCCAATTTGCCATCTGATCTAACTTCTGGAGGCAGTCAAAATGAGCCTTAGAATTCTTCCCTACCTTATTCCTGTGCTGAGATACAGGCTGCTCCAACCTGCTGTAAAATGCTTGATTTCGAGAGTGAGCGAAACTAATGAAAACATTGTTGGGGTAAAACCTAAAGGGAAAGACCTAGCACCAAATCCAATTTGCCATCTGATCTAACTTCTGGAGGCAGTCAAAATGAGCCTTAGAATTCTTCCCTACCTTATTCCTGTGCTGAGATACAGGCTGCTCCAACCTGCTGTAAAATGCTTGATTTCGAGAGTGAGCGAAACTAATGAAAACATTGTTGGGGTAAAACCTAAAGGGAAAGACCTAGCACCAAATCCAATTTGCCATCTGATCTAACTTCTGGAGGCAGTCAAAATGAGCCTTAGAATTCTTCCCTACCTTATTCCTGTGCTGAGATACAGGCTGCTCCAACCTGCTGTAAAATGCTTGATTTCGAGAGTGAGCGAAACTAATGAAAACATTGTTGGGGTAAAACCTAAAGGGAAAGACCTAGCACCAAATCCAATTTGCCATCTGATCTAACTTCTGGAGGCAGTCAAAATGAGCCTTAGAATTCTTCCCTACCTTATTCCTGTGCTGAGATACAGGCTGCTCCAACCTGCTGTAAAATGCTTGATTTCGAGAGTGAGCGAAACTAATGAAAACATTGTTGGGGTAAAACCTAAAGGGAAAGACCTAGCACCAAATCCAATTTGCCATCTGATCTAACTTCTGGAGGCAGTCAAAATGAGCCTTAGAATTCTTCCCTACCTTATTCCTGTGCTGAGATACAGGCTGCTCCAACCTGCTGTAAAATGCTTGATTTCGAGAGTGAGCGAAACTAATGAAAACATTGTTGGGGTAAAACCTAAAGGGAAAGACCTAGCACCAAATCCAATTTGCCATCTGATCTAACTTCTGGAGGCAGTCAAAATGAGCCTTAGAATTCTTCCCTACCTTATTCCTGTGCTGAGATACAGGCTGCTCCAACCTGCTGTAAAATGCTTGATTTCGAGAGTGAGCGAAACTAATGAAAACATTGTTGGGGTAAAACCTAAAGGGAAAGACCTAGCACCAAATCCAATTTGCCATCTGATCTAACTTCTGGAGGCAGTCAAAATGAGCCTTAGAATTCTTCCCTACCTTATTCCTGTGCTGAGATACAGGCTGCTCCAACCTGCTGTAAAATGCTTGATTTCGAGAGTGAGCGAAACTAATGAAAACATTGTTGGGGTAAAACCTAAAGGGAAAGACCTAGCACCAAATCCAATTTGCCATCTGATCTAACTTCTGGAGGCAGTCAAAATGAGCCTTAGAATTCTTCCCTACCTTATTCCTGTGCTGAGATACAGGCTGCTCCAACCTGCTGTAAAATGCTTGATTTCGAGAGTGAGCGAAACTAATGAAAACATTGTTGGGGTAAAACCTAAAGGGAAAGACCTAGCACCAAATCCAATTTGCCATCTGATCTAACTTCTGGAGGCAGTCAAAATGAGCCTTAGAATTCTTCCCTACCTTATTCCTGTGCTGAGATACAGGCTGCTCCAACCTGCTGTAAAATGCTTGATTTCGAGAGTGAGCGAAACTAATGAAAACATTGTTGGGGTAAAACCTAAAGGGAAAGACCTAGCACCAAATCCAATTTGCCATCTGATCTAACTTCTGGAGGCAGTCAAAATGAGCCTTAGAATTCTTCCCTACCTTATTCCTGTGCTGAGATACAGGCTGCTCCAACCTGCTGTAAAATGCTTGATTTCGAGAGTGAGCGAAACTAATGAAAACATTGTTGGGGTAAAACCTAAAGGGAAAGACCTAGCACCAAATCCAATTTGCCATCTGATCTAACTTCTGGAGGCAGTCAAAATGAGCCTTAGAATTCTTCCCTACCTTATTCCTGTGCTGAGATACAGGCTGCTCCAACCTGCTGTAAAATGCTTGATTTCGAGAGTGAGCGAAACTAATGAAAACATTGTTGGGGTAAAACCTAAAGGGAAAGACCTAGCACCAAATCCAATTTGCCATCTGATCTAACTTCTGGAGGCAGTCAAAATGAGCCTTAGAATTCTTCCCTACCTTATTCCTGTGCTGAGATACAGGCTGCTCCAACCTGCTGTAAAATGCTTGATTTCGAGAGTGAGCGAAACTAATGAAAACATTGTTGGGGTAAAACCTAAAGGGAAAGACCTAGCACCAAATCCAATTTGCCATCTGATCTAACTTCTGGAGGCAGTCAAAATGAGCCTTAGAATTCTTCCCTACCTTATTCCTGTGCTGAGATACAGGCTGCTCCAACCTGCTGTAAAATGCTTGATTTCGAGAGTGAGCGAAACTAATGAAAACATTGTTGGGGTAAAACCTAAAGGGAAAGACCTAGCACCAAATCCAATTTGCCATCTGATCTAACTTCTGGAGGCAGTCAAAATGAGCCTTAGAATTCTTCCCTACCTTATTCCTGTGCTGAGATACAGGCTGCTCCAACCTGCTGTAAAATGCTTGATTTCGAGAGTGAGCGAAACTAATGAAAACATTGTTGGGGTAAAACCTAAAGGGAAAGACCTAGCACCAAATCCAATTTGCCATCTGATCTAACTTCTGGAGGCAGTCAAAATGAGCCTTAGAATTCTTCCCTACCTTATTCCTGTGCTGAGATACAGGCTGCTCCAACCTGCTGTAAAATGCTTGATTTCGAGAGTGAGACGAAACTAATGAAAACATTGTTGGGGTAAAACCTAAAGGGAAAGACCTAGCACCAAATCCAATTTGCCATCTGATCTAACTTCTGGAGGCAGTCAAAATGAGCCTTAGAATTCTTCCCTACCTTATTCCTGTGCTGAGATACAGGCTGCTCCAACCTGCTGTAAAATGCTTGATTTCGAGAGTGAGCGAAACTAATGAAAACATTGTTGGGGTAAAACCTAAAGGGAAAGACCTAGCACCAAATCCAATTTGCCATCTGATCTAACTTCTGGAGGCAGTCAAAATGAGCCTTAGAATTCTTCCCTACCTTATTCCTGTGCTGAGATACAGGCTGCTCCAACCTGCTGTAAAATGCTTGATTTCGAGAGTGAGCGAAACTAATGAAAACATTGTTGGGGTAAAACCTAAAGGGAAAGACCTAGCACCAAATCCAATTTGCCATCTGATCTAACTTCTGGAGGCAGTCAAAATGAGCCTTAGAATTCTTCCCTACCTTATTCCTGTGCTGAGATACAGGCTGCTCCAACCTGCTGTAAAATGCTTGATTTCGAGAGTGAGCGAAACTAATGAAAACATTGTTGGGGTAAAACCTAAAGGGAAAGACCTAGCACCAAATCCAATTTGCCATCTGATCTAACTTCTGGAGGCAGTCAAAATGAGCCTTAGAATTCTTCCCTACCTTATTCCTGTGCTGAGATACAGGCTGCTCCAACCTGCTGTAAAATGCTTGATTTCGAGAGTGAGCGAAACTAATGAAAACATTGTTGGGGTAAAACCTAAAGGGAAAGACCTAGCACCAAATCCAATTTGCCATCTGATCTAACTTCTGGAGGCAGTCAAAATGAGCCTTAGAATTCTTCCCTACCTTATTCCTGTGCTGAGATACAGGCTGCTCCAACCTGCTGTAAAATGCTTGATTTCGAGAGTGAGCGAAACTAATGAAAACATTGTTGGGGTAAAACCTAAAGGGAAAGACCTAGCACCAAATCCAATTTGCCATCTGATCTAACTTCTGGAGGCAGTCAAAATGAGCCTTAGAATTCTTCCCTACCTTATTCCTGTGCTGAGATACAGGCTGCTCCAACCTGCTGTAAAATGCTTGATTTCGAGAGTGAGCGAAACTAATGAAAACATTGTTGGGGTAAAACCTAAAGGGAAAGACCTAGCACCAAATCCAATTTGCCATCTGATCTAACTTCTGGAGGCAGTCAAAATGAGCCTTAGAATTCTTCCCTACCTTATTCCTGTGCTGAGATACAGGCTGCTCCAACCTGCTGTAAAATGCTTGATTTCGAGAGTGAGCGAAACTAATGAAAA
>NW_027143878.1:0-46045 GCF_026170545.1 Melanerpes formicivorus
CAACAATGTTTTCATTAGTTTCGCTCACTCTCGAAATCAAGCATTTTACAGCAGGTTGGAGCAGCCTGTATCTCAGCACAGGAATAAGGTAGGGAAGAATTCTAAGGATCATTTTGACTGCCTCCAGAAGTTAGATCAGATGGCAAATTGGATTTGGTGCTAGGTCTTTCCCTTTAGGTTTTACCCCAACAATGTTTTCATTAGTTTCGCTCACTCTCGAAATCAAGCATTTTACAGCAGGTTGGAGCAGCCTGTATCTCAGCACAGGAATAAGGTAGGGAAGAATTCTAAGGATCATTTTGACTGCCTCCAGAAGTTAGATCAGATGGCAAATTGGATTTGGTGCTAGGTCTTTCCCTTTAGGTTTTACCCCAACAATGTTTTCATTAGTTTCGCTCCCTCTCGAAATCAAGCATTTTACAGCAGGTTGGAGCAGCCTGTATCTCAGCACAGGAATAAGGTAGGGAAGAATTCAAATACTCATTTTGACTGCCTCCAAAAGTTAGATCAGATGGCAAATTGGATTTGGTGCTAGGTGTTTCCCTTTAGGTTTTACCCCAACAATGTTTTCATTAGTTTCGCTCACTCTCGAAATCAAGCATTTTACAGCAGGTTGGAGCAGCCTGTATCTCAGCACAGGAATAAGGTAGGGAAGAATTCAAATACTCATTTTGACTGCCTCCAGAAGTTAGATCAGATGGCAAATTGGATTTGGTGCTAGGTCTTTCCCTTTAGGTTTTACCCCAACAATGTTTTCATTAGTTTCGCTCACTCTCGAAATCAAGCATTTTACAGCAGGTTGGAGCAGCCTGTATCTCAGCACAGGAATAAGGTAGGGAAGAATTCTAAGGATCATTTTGACTGCCTCCAGAAGTTAGATCAGATGGCAAATTGGATTTGGTGCTAGGTCTTTCCCTTTAGGTTTTACCCCAACAATGTTTTCATTAGTTTCGCTCACTCTCGAAATCAAGCATTTTACAGCAGGTTGGAGCAGCCTGTATCTCAGCACAGGAATAAGGTAGGGAAGAATTCTAAGGATCATTTTGACTGCCTCCAGAAGTTAGATCAGATGGCAAATTGGATTTGGTGCTAGGTCTTTCCCTTTAGGTTTTACCCCAACAATGTTTTCATTAGTTTCGCTCACTCTCGAAATCAAGCATTTTACAGCAGGTTGGAGCAGCCTGTATCTCAGCACAGGAATAAGGTAGGGAAGAATTCTAAGGATCATTTTGACTGCCTCCAGAAGTTAGATCAGATGGCAAATTGGATTTGGTGCTAGGTCTTTCCCTTTAGGTTTTACCCCAACAATGTTTTCATTAGTTTCGCTCACTCTCGAAATCAAGCATTTTACAGCAGGTTGGAGCAGCCTGTATCTCAGCACAGGAATAAGGTAGGGAAGAATTCTAAGGATCATTTTGACTGCCTCCAGAAGTTAGATCAGATGGCAAATTGGATTTGGTGCTAGGTCTTTCCCTTTAGGTTTTACCCCAACAATGTTTTCATTAGTTTCGCTCACTCTCGAAATCAAGCATTTTACAGCAGGTTGGAGCAGCCTGTATCTCAGCACAGGAATAAGGTAGGGAAGAATTCAAATACTCATTTTGACTGCCTCCAGAAGTTAGATCAGATGGCAAATTGTATTTGGTGCTAGGTCTTTCCCTTTAGGTTTTACCCCAACAATGTTTTCATTAGTTTCGCTCACTCTCGAAATCAAGCATTTTACAGCAGGTTGGAGCAGCCTGTATCTCAGCACAGGAATAAGGTAGGGAAGAATTCAAATACTCATTTTGACTGCCTCCAGAAGTTAGGTCAGATGGCCAATGCAATTTGGTGCTAGGTCTTTCCCTTTAGGTTTTACCCCAACAATGTTTTCATTAGTTTCGATCACTCTCGAAATCAAGCATTTTACAGCAGGTTGGAGCAGCCTGTATCTCAGCACAGGAATAAGGTAGGGAAGAATTCAAATACTCATTTTGACTGTCTCCAGAAGTTAGATCAGATGGCAAATTGGATTTGGTGCTAGGTCTTTCCCTTTAGGTTTTACCCCAACAATGTTTTCATTAGTTTCGCTCACTCTCGAAATCAAGCATTTTACAGCAGGTTGGAGCAGCCTGTATCTCAGCACAGGAATAAGGTAGGGAAGAATTCAAATACTCATTTTGACTGCCTCCAGAAGTTAGATCAGATGGCCAATGCAATTTAGTGCTAGGTCTTTCCCTTTAGGTTTTACCCCAACAATGTTTTCATTAGTTTCGCTCACTCTCGAAATCAAGCATTTTACAGCAGGTTGGAGCAGCCTGTATCTCAGCACAGGAATAAGGTAGGGAAGAATTCTAAGGATCATTTTGACTGCCTCCAGAAGTTAGATCAGATGGCAAATTGGATTTGGTGCTAGGTCTTTCCCTTTAGGTTTTACCCCAACAATGTTTTCATTAGTTTCGCTCACTCTCGAAATCAAGCATTTTACAGCAGGTTGGAGCAGCCTGTATCTCAGCACAGGAATAAGGTAGGGAAGAATTCTAAGGATCATTTTGACTGCCTCCAGAAGTTAGATCAGATGGCAAATTGGATTTGGTGCTAGGTCTTTCCCTTTCGGTTTTACCCCAACAATGTTTTCATTAGTTTCGCTCACTCTCGAAATCAAGCATTTTACAGCAGGTTGGAGCAGCCTGTATCTCAGCACAGGAATAAGGTAGGGAAGAATTCTAAGGATCATTTTGACTGCCTCCAGAAGTTAGATCAGATGGCAAATTGGATTTGGTGCTAGGTCTTTCCCTTTAGGTTTTACCCCAACAATGTTTTCATTAGTTTCGCTCACTCTCGAAATCAAGCATTTTACAGCAGGTTGGAGCAGCCTGTATCTCAGCACAGGAATAAGGTAGGGAAGAATTCAAATACTCATTTTGACTACCTCCAGAAGTTAGATCAGATGGCAAATTGGATTTGGTGCTAGGTCTTTCCCTTTAGGTTTTACCCCAACAATGTTTTCATTAGTTTCGCTCACTCTCGAAATCAAGCATTTTACAGCAGGTTGGAGCAGCCTGTATCTCAGCACAGGAATAAGGTAGGGAAGAATTCAAATACTCATTTTGACTGCCTCCAGAAGTTAGATCAGATGGCCAATGGAATTTGGTGCTAGGTCTTTCCCTTTAGGTTTTACCCCAACAATGTTTTCATTAGTTTCGCTCACTCTCGAAATCAAGCATTTTACAGCAGGTTGGAGCAGCCTGTATCTCAGCACAGGAATAAGGTAGGGAAGAATTCAAATACTCATTTTGACTGCCTCCAGAAGTTAGATCAGATGGCAAATTGTATTTGGTGCTAGGTCTTTCCCTTTAGGTTTTACCCCAGCAATGTTTTCATTAGTTTCGCTCCCTCTCGAAATCAAGCATTTTACAGCAGGTTGGAGCAGCCTGTATCTCAGCACAGGAATAAGGTAGGGAAGAATTCAAATACTCATTTTGACTGCCTCCAGAAGTTAGATCAGATGGCCAATGCAATTTGGTGCTAGGTCTTTCCCTTTAGGTTTTACCCCAACAATGTTTTCATTAGTTTCGATCACTCTCGAAATCAAGCATTTTACAGCAGGTTGGAGCAGCCTGTATCTCAGCACAGGAATAAGGTAGGGAAGAATTCAAATACTCATTTTGACTGCCTCCAGAAGTTAGATCAGATGGCAAATTGGATTTGGTGCTAGGTCTTTCCCTTTAGGTTTTACCCCAACAATGTTTTCATTAGTTTCGCTCCCTCTCGAAATCAAGCATTTTACAGCAGGTTGGAGCAGCCTGTATCTCAGCACAGGAATAAGGTAGGGAAGAATTCAAATACTCATTTTGACTGCCTCCAGAAGTTAGATCAGATGGCCAATGCATTTTGGTGCTAGGTCTTTCCCTTTAGGTTTTACCCCAACAATGTTTTCATTAGTTTCGCTCACTCTCGAAATCAAGCATTTTACAGCAGGTTGGAGCAGCCTGTATCTCAGCACAGGAATAAGGTAGGGAAGAATTCAAATACTCATTTTGACTGCCTCCAGAAGTTAGATCAGATGGCAAATTGTATTTGGTGCTAGGTCTTTCCCTTTAGGTTTTACCCCAACAATGTTTTCATTAGTTTCGCTCCCTCTCGAAATCAAGCATTTTACAGCAGGTTGGAGCAGCCTGTATCTCAGCACAGGAATAAGGTAGGGAAGAATTCAAATACTCATTTTGACTGCCTCCAGAAGTTAGATCAGATGGCCAATGCAATTTGGTGCTAGGTCTTTCCCTTTAGGTTTTACCCCAACAATGTTTTCATTAGTTTCGCTCACTCTCGAAATCAAGCATTTTACAGCAGGTTGGAGCAGCCTGTATCTCAGCACAGGAATAAGGTAGGGAAGAATTCAAATACTCATTTTGACTGCCTCCAGAAGTTAGATCAGATGGCAATTTGTATTTGGTGCTAGGTCTTTCCCTTTAGGTTTTACCCCAACAATGTTTTCATTAGTTTCGCTCACTCTCGAAATCAAGCATTTTACAGCAGGTTGGAGCAGCCTGTATCTCAGCACAGGAATAAGGTAGGGAAGAATTCTAAGGATCATTTTGACTGCCTCCAGAAGTTAGATCAGATGGCAAATTGGATTTGGTGCTAGGTCTTTCCCTTTCGGTTTTACCCCAACAATGTTTTCATTAGTTTCGCTCACTCTCGAAATCAAGCATTTTACAGCAGGTTGGAGCAGCCTGTATCTCAGCACAGGAATAAGGTAGGGAAGAATTCTAAGGATCATTTTGACTGCCTCCAGAAGTTAGATCAGATGGCAAATTGGATTTGGTGCTAGGTCTTTCCCTTTAGGTTTTACCCCAACAATGTTTTCATTAGTTTCGCTCACTCTCGAAATCAAGCATTTTACAGCAGGTTGGAGCAGCCTGTATCTCAGCACAGGAATAAGGTAGGGAAGAATTCAAATACTCATTTTGACTGCCTCCAGAAGTTAGATCAGATGGCAAATTGGATTTGGTGCTAGGTCTTTCCCTTTAGATTTTACCCCAACAATGTTTTCATTAGTTTCGCTCACTCTCGAAATCAAGCATTTTACAGCAGGTTGGAGCAGCCTGTATCTCAGCACAGGAATAAGGTAGGGAAGAATTCTAAGGATCATTTTGACTGCCTCCAGAAGTTAGATCAGATGGCAAATTGGATTTGGTGCTAGGTCTTTCCCTTTAGGTTTTACCCCAACAATGTTTTCATTAGTTTCGCTCACTCTCGAAATCAAGCATTTTACAGCAGGTTGGAGCAGCCTGTATCTCAGCACAGGAATAAGGTAGGGAAGAATTCAAATACTCATTTTGACTGCCTCCAGAAGTTAGATCAGATGGCAAATTGGATTTGGTGCTAGGTCTTTCCCTTTAGGTTTTACCCCAACAATGTTTTCATTAGTTTCGATCACTCTCGAAATCAAGCATTTTACAGCAGGTTGGAGCAGCCTGTATCTCAGCACAGGAATAAGGTAGGGAAGAATTCAAATACTCATTTTGACTGCCTCCAGAAGTTAGATCAGATGGCCAATGCAATTTGGTGCTAGGTCTTTCCCTTTAGGTTTTACCCCAACAATGTTTTCATTAGTTTCGATCACTCTCGAAATCAAGCATTTTACAGCAGGTTGGAGCAGCCTGTATCTCAGCACAGGAATAAGGTAGGGAAGAATTCAAATACTCATTTTGACTGTCTCCAGAAGATAGATCAGATGGCAAATTGGATTTGGTGCTAGGTCTTTCCCTTTAGGTTTTACCCCAACAATGTTTTCATTAGTTTCGCTCCCTCTCGAAATCAAGCATTTTACAGCAGGTTGGAGCAGCCTGTATCTCAGCACAGGAATAAGGTAGGGAAGAATTCAAATACTCATTTTGACTGCCTCCAGAAGTTAGATCAGATGGCCAATGCAATTTGGTGCTAGGTCTTTCCCTTTAGGTTTTACCCCAACAATGTTTTCATTAGTTTCGATCACTCTCGAAATCAAGCATTTTACAGCAGGTTGGAGCAGCCTGTATCTCAGCACAGGAATAAGGTAGGGAAGAATTCAAATACTCATTTTGACTGCCTCCAGAAGTTAGATCAGATGGCAAATTGTATTTGGTGCTAGGTCTTTCCCTTTAGGTTTTACCCCAACAATGTTTTCATTAGTTTCGCTCCCTCTCGAAATCAAGCATTTTACAGCAGGTTGGAGCAGCCTGTATCTCAGCACAGGAATAAGGTAGGGAAGAATTCAAATACTCATTTTGACTGCCTCCAGAAGTTAGATCAGATGGCCAATGCAATTTGGTGCTAGGTCTTTCCCTTTAGGTTTTACCCCAACAATGTTTTCATTAGTTTCGCTCACTCTCGAAATCAAGCATTTTACAGCAGGTTGGAGCAGCCTGTATCTCAGCACAGGAATAAGGTAGGGAAGAATTCAAATACTCATTTTGACTGCCTCCAGAAGTTAGATCAGATGGCAATTTGTATTTGGTGCTAGGTCTTTCCCTTTAGGTTTTACCCCAACAATGTTTTCATTAGTTTCGCTCACTCTCGAAATCAAGCATTTTACAGCAGGTTGGAGCAGCCTGTATCTCAGCACAGGAATAAGGTAGGGAAGAATTCTAAGGATCATTTTGACTGCCTCCAGAAGTTAGATCAGATGGCAAATTGGATTTGGTGCTAGGTCTTTCCCTTTAGGTTTTACCCCAACAATGTTTTCATTAGTTTCGCTCACTCTCGAAATCAAGCATTTTACAGCAGGTTGGAGCAGCCTGTATCTCAGCACAGGAATAAGGTAGGGAAGAATTCTAAGGATCATTTTGACTGCCTCCAGAAGTTAGATCAGATGGCAAATTGGATTTGGTGCTAGGTCTTTCCCTTTAGGTTTTACCCCAACAATGTTTTCATTAGTTTCGCTCACTCTCGAAATCAAGCATTTTACAGCAGGTTGGAGCAGCCTGTATCTCAGCACAGGAATAAGGTAGGGAAGAATTCAAATACTCATTTTGACTGCCTCCAGAAGTTAGATCAGATGGCAAATTGGATTTGGTGCTAGGTCTTTCCCTTTAGGTTTTACCCCAACAATGTTTTCATTAGTTTCGCTCACTCTCGAAATCAAGCATTTTACAGCAGGTTGGAGCAGCCTGTATCTCAGCACAGGAATAAGGTAGGGAAGAATTCTAAGGATCATTTTGACTGCCTCCAGAAGTTAGATCAGATGGCAAATTGGATTTGGTGCTAGGTCTTTCCCTTTAGGTTTTACCCCAACAATGTTTTCATTAGTTTCGCTCACTCTCGAAATCAAGCATTTTACAGCAGGTTGGAGCAGCCTGTATCTCAGCACAGGAATAAGGTAGGGAAGAATTCTAAGGATCATTTTGACTGCCTCCAGAAGTTAGATCAGATGGCAAATTGGATTTGGTGCTAGGTCTTTCCCTTTAGGTTTTACCCCAACAATGTTTTCATTAGTTTCGCTCACTCTCGAAATCAAGCATTTTACAGCAGGTTGGAGCAGCCTGTATCTCAGCACAGGAATAAGGTAGGGAAGAATTCTAAGGATCATTTTGACTGCCTCCAGAAGTTAGATCAGATGGCAAATTGGATTTGGTGCTAGGTCTTTCCCTTTAGGTTTTACCCCAACAATGTTTTCATTAGTTTCACTCACTCTCGAAATCAAGCATTTTACAGCAGGTTGGAGCAGCCTGTATCTCAGCACAGGAATAAGGTAGGGAAGAATTCTAAGGATCATTTTGACTGCCTCCAGAAGTTAGATCAGATGGCAAATTGGATTTGGTGCTAGGTCTTTCCCTTTAGGTTTTACCCCAACAATGTTTTCATTAGTTTCGCTCACTCTCGAAATCAAGCATTTTACAGCAGGTTGGAGCAGCCTGTATCTCAGCACAGGAATAAGGTAGGGAAGAATTCTAAGGATCATTTTGACTGCCTCCAGAAGTTAGATCAGATGGCAAATTGGATTTGGTGCTAGGTCTTTCCCTTTAGGTTTTACCCCAACAATGTTTTCATTAGTTTCGCTCCCTCTCGAAATCAAGCATTTTACAGCAGGTTGGAGCAGCCTGTATCTCAGCACAGGAATAAGGTAGGGAAGAATTCTAAGGATCATTTTGACTGCCTCCAGAAGTTAGATCAGATGGCAAATTGTATTTGGTGCTAGGTCTTTCCCTTTAGGTTTTACCCCAACAATGTTTTCATTAGTTTCGCTCCCTCTCGAAATCAAGCATTTTACAGCAGGTTGGAGCAGCCTGTATCTCAGCACAGGAATAAGGTAGGGAAGAATTCTAAGGATCATTTTGACTGCCTCCAGAAGTTAGATCAGATGGCAAATTGGATTTGGTGCTAGGTCTTTCCCTTTAGGTTTTACCCCAACAATGTTTTCATTAGTTTCGCTCACTCTCGAAATCAAGCATTTTACAGCAGGTTGGAGCAGCCTGTATCTCAGCACAGGAATAAGGTAGGGAAGAATTCTAAGGATCATTTTGACTGCCTCCAGAAGTTAGATCAGATGGCAAATTGGATTTGGTGCTAGGTCTTTCCCTTTAGGTTTTACCCCAACAATGTTTTCATTAGTTTCGCTCCCTCTCGAAATCAAGCATTTTACAGCAGGTTGGAGCAGCCTGTATCTCAGCACAGGAATAAGGTAGGGAAGAATTCTAAGGATCATTTTGACTGCCTCCAGAAGTTAGATCAGATGGCAAATTGGATTTGGTGCTAGGTCTTTCCCTTTAGGTTTTACCCCAACAATGTTTTCATTAGTTTCGCTCACTCTCGAAATCAAGCATTTTACAGCAGGTTGGAGCAGCCTGTATCTCAGCACAGGAATAAGGTAGGGAAGAATTCTAAGGATCATTTTGACTGCCTCCAGAAGTTAGATCAGATGGCAAATTGGATTTGGTGCTAGGTCTTTCCCTTTAGGTTTTACCCCAACAATGTTTTCATTAGTTTCGCTCCCTCTCGAAATCAAGCATTTTACAGCAGGTTGGAGCAGCCTGTATCTCAGCACAGGAATAAGGTAGGGAAGAATTCTAAGGATCATTTTGACTGCCTCCAGAAGTTAGATCAGATGGCAAATTGGATTTGTGCTAGGTCTTTCCCTTTAGGTTTTACCCCAACAATGTTTTCATTAGTTTTGCTCACTCTCGAAATCAAGCATTTTACAGCAGGTTGGAGCAGCCTGTATCTCAGCACAGGAATAAGGTAGGGAAGAATTCTAAGGATCATTTTGACTGCCTCCAGAAGTTAGATCAGATGGCAAATTGGATTTGGTGCTAGGTCTTTCCCTTTAGGTTTTACCCCAACAATGTTTTCATTAGTTTCGCTCACTCTCGAAATCAAGCATTTTACAGCAGGTTGGAGCAGCCTGTATCTCAGCACAGGAATAAGGTAGGGAAGAATTCAAATACTCATTTTGACTGCCTCCAGAAGTTAGATCAGATGGCAAATTGTATTTGGTGCTAGGTCTTTCCCTTTAGGTTTTACCCCAACAATGTTTTCATTAGTTTCGCTCACTCTCGAAATCAAGCATTTTACAGCAGGTTGGAGCAGCCTGTATCTCAGCACAGGAATAAGGTAGGGAAGAATTCAAATACTCATTTTGACTGCCTCCAGAAGTTAGATCAGATGGCAAATTGTATTTGGTGCTAGGTCTTTCCCTTTAGGTTTTACCCCAACAATGTTTTCATTAGTTTCGATCACTCTCGAAATCAAGCATTTTACAGCAGGTTGGAGCAGCCTGTATCTCAGCACAGGAATAAGGTAGGGAAGAATTCAAATACTCATTTTGACTGCCTGCAGGTGTTAGATCAGATGGCAAATTGTATTTGGTGCTAGGTCTTTCCCTTTAGGTTTTACCCCAACAATGTTTTCATTAGTTTCGCTCACTCTCGAAATCAAGCATTTTACAGCAGGTTGGAGCAGCCTGTATCTCAGCACAGGAATAAGGTAGGGAAGAATTCAAATACTCATTTTGACTGCCTCCAGAAGTTAGATCAGATGGCAAATTGTATTTGGTGCTAGGTCTTTCCCTTTAGGTTTTACCCCAACAATGTTTTCATTAGTTTCGCTCACTCTCGAAATCAAGCATTTTACAGCAGGTTGGAGCAGCCTGTATCTCAGCACAGGAATAAGGTAGGGAAGAATTCAAATACTCATTTTGACTGCCTCCAGAAGTTAGGTCAGATGGCCAATGCAATTTGGTGCTAGGTCTTTCCCTTTAGGTTTTACCCCAACAATGTTTTCATTAGTTTCGATCACTCTCGAAATCAAGCATTTTACAGCAGGTTGGAGCAGCCTGTATCTCAGCACAGGAATAAGGTAGGGAAGAATTCAAATACTCATTTTGACTGTCTCCAGAAGTTAGATCAGATGGCAAATTGGATTTGGTGCTAGGTCTTTCCCTTTAGGTTTTACCCCAACAATGTTTTCATTAGTTTCGCTCACTCTCGAAATCAAGCATTTTACAGCAGGTTGGAGCAGCCTGTATCTCAGCACAGGAATAAGGTAGGGAAGAATTCTAAGGATCATTTTGACTGCCTCCAGAAGTTAGATCAGATGGCAAATTGGATTTGGTGCTAGGTCTTTCCCTTTAGGTTTTACCCCAACAATGTTTTCATTAGTTTCGCTCACTCTCGAAATCAAGCATTTTACAGCAGGTTGGAGCAGCCTGTATCTCAGCACAGGAATAAGGTAGGGAAGAATTCAAATACTCATTTTGACTGCCTCCAAAAGTTAGATCAGATGGCAAATTGGATTTGGTGCTAGGTGTTTCCCTTTAGGTTTTACCCCAACAATGTTTTCATTAGTTTCGCTCACTCTCGAAATCAAGCATTTTACAGCAGGTTGGAGCAGCCTGTATCTCAGCACAGGAATAAGGTAGGGAAGAATTCAAATACTCATTTTGACTGCCTCCAGAAGTTAGATCAGATGGCAAATTGGATTTGGTGCTAGGTCTTTCCCTTTAGGTTTTACCCCAACAATGTTTTCATTAGTTTCGCTCACTCTCGAAATCAAGCATTTTACAGCAGGTTGGAGCAGCCTGTATCTCAGCACAGGAATAAGGTAGGGAAGAATTCTAAGGATCATTTTGACTGCCTCCAGAAGTTAGATCAGATGGCAAATTGGATTTGGTGCTAGGTCTTTCCCTTTAGGTTTTACCCCAACAATGTTTTCATTAGTTTCGCTCACTCTCGAAATCAAGCATTTTACAGCAGGTTGGAGCAGCCTGTATCTCAGCACAGGAATAAGGTAGGGAAGAATTCTAAGGATCATTTTGACTGCCTCCAGAAGTTAGATCAGATGGCAAATTGGATTTGGTGCTAGGTCTTTCCCTTTAGGTTTTACCCCAACAATGTTTTCATTAGTTTCGCTCACTCTCGAAATCAAGCATTTTACAGCAGGTTGGAGCAGCCTGTATCTCAGCACAGGAATAAGGTAGGGAAGAATTCTAAGGATCATTTTGACTGCCTCCAGAAGTTAGATCAGATGGCAAATTGGATTTGGTGCTAGGTCTTTCCCTTTAGGTTTTACCCCAACAATGTTTTCATTAGTTTCGCTCCCTCTCGAAATCAAGCATTTTACAGCAGGTTGGAGCAGCCTGTATCTCAGCACAGGAATAAGGTAGGGAAGAATTCTAAGGATCATTTTGACTGCCTCCAGAAGTTAGATCAGATGGCAAATTGTATTTGGTGCTAGGTCTTTCCCTTTAGGTTTTACCCCAACAATGTTTTCATTAGTTTCGCTCACTCTCGAAATCAAGCATTTTACAGCAGGTTGGAGCAGCCTGTATCTCAGCACAGGAATAAGGTAGGGAAGAATTCAAATACTCATTTTGACTGCCTCCAGAAGTTAGGTCAGATGGCCAATGCAATTTGGTGCTAGGTCTTTCCCTTTAGGTTTTACCCCAACAATGTTTTCATTAGTTTCGATCACTCTCGAAATCAAGCATTTTACAGCAGGTTGGAGCAGCCTGTATCTCAGCACAGGAATAAGGTAGGGAAGAATTCAAATACTCATTTTGACTGTCTCCAGAAGTTAGATCAGATGGCAAATTGGATTTGGTGCTAGGTCTTTCCCTTTAGGTTTTACCCCAACAATGTTTTCATTAGTTTCGCTCACTCTCGAAATCAAGCATTTTACAGCAGGTTGGAGCAGCCTGTATCTCAGCACAGGAATAAGGTAGGGAAGAATTCAAATACTCATTTTGACTGCCTCCAGAAGTTAGATCAGATGGCCAATGCAATTTAGTGCTAGGTCTTTCCCTTTAGGTTTTACCCCAACAATGTTTTCATTAGTTTCGCTCACTCTCGAAATCAAGCATTTTACAGCAGGTTGGAGCAGCCTGTATCTCAGCACAGGAATAAGGTAGGGAAGAATTCTAAGGATCATTTTGACTGCCTCCAGAAGTTAGATCAGATGGCAAATTGGATTTGGTGCTAGGTCTTTCCCTTTAGGTTTTACCCCAACAATGTTTTCATTAGTTTCGCTCACTCTCGAAATCAAGCATTTTACAGCAGGTTGGAGCAGCCTGTATCTCAGCACAGGAATAAGGTAGGGAAGAATTCTAAGGATCATTTTGACTGCCTCCAGAAGTTAGATCAGATGGCAAATTGGATTTGGTGCTAGGTCTTTCCCTTTCGGTTTTACCCCAACAATGTTTTCATTAGTTTCGCTCACTCTCGAAATCAAGCATTTTACAGCAGGTTGGAGCAGCCTGTATCTCAGCACAGGAATAAGGTAGGGAAGAATTCTAAGGATCATTTTGACTGCCTCCAGAAGTTAGATCAGATGGCAAATTGGATTTGGTGCTAGGTCTTTCCCTTTAGGTTTTACCCCAACAATGTTTTCATTAGTTTCGCTCACTCTCGAAATCAAGCATTTTACAGCAGGTTGGAGCAGCCTGTATCTCAGCACAGGAATAAGGTAGGGAAGAATTCAAATACTCATTTTGACTACCTCCAGAAGTTAGATCAGATGGCAAATTGGATTTGGTGCTAGGTCTTTCCCTTTAGGTTTTACCCCAACAATGTTTTCATTAGTTTCGCTCACTCTCGAAATCAAGCATTTTACAGCAGGTTGGAGCAGCCTGTATCTCAGCACAGGAATAAGGTAGGGAAGAATTCAAATACTCATTTTGACTACCTCCAGAAGTTAGATCAGATGGCAAATTGGATTTGGTGCTAGGTCTTTCCCTTTAGGTTTTACCCCAACAATGTTTTCATTAGTTTCGCTCACTCTCGAAATCAAGCATTTTACAGCAGGTTGGAGCAGCCTGTATCTCAGCACAGGAATAAGGTAGGGAAGAATTCTAAGGATCATTTTGACTGCCTCCAGAAGTTAGATCAGATGGCAAATTGGATTTGGTGCTAGGTCTTTCCCTTTAGGTTTTACCCCAACAATGTTTTCATTAGTTTCGCTCACTCTCGAAATCAAGCATTTTACAGCAGGTTGGAGCAGCCTGTATCTCAGCAGAGGAATAAGGTAGGGAAGAATTCAAATACTCATTTTGACTGCCTCCAGAAGTTAGATCAGATGGCAAATTGTATTTGGTGCTAGGTCTTTCCCTTTAGGTTTTACCCCAACAATGTTTTCATTAGTTTCGCTCCCTCTCGAAATCAAGCATTTTACAGCAGGTTGGAGCAGCCTGTATCTCAGCACAGGAATAAGGTAGGGAAGAATTCAAATACTCATTTTGACTGCCTCCAGAAGTTAGATCAGATGGCCAATGCAATTTGGTGCTAGGTCTTTCCCTTTAGGTTTTACCCCAACAATGTTTTCATTAGTTTCGATCACTCTCGAAATCAAGCATTTTACAGCAGGTTGGAGCAGCCTGTATCTCAGCACAGGAATAAGGTAGGGAAGAATTCAAATACTCATTTTGACTGTCTCCAGAAGTTAGATCAGATGGCAAATTGGATTTGGTGCTAGGTCTTTCCCTTTAGGTTTTACCCCAACAATGTTTTCATTAGTTTCGCTCCCTCTCGAAATCAAGCATTTTACAGCAGGTTGGAGCAGCCTGTATCTCAGCACAGGAATAAGGTAGGGAAGAATTCAAATACTCATTTTGACTGCCTCCAGAAGTTAGATCAGATGGCCAATGCATTTTGGTGCTAGGTCTTTCCCTTTAGGTTTTACCCCAACAATGTTTTCATTAGTTTCGATCACTCTCGAAATCAAGCATTTTACAGCAGGTTGGAGCAGCCTGTATCTCAGCACAGGAATAAGGTAGGGAAGAATTCAAATACTCATTTTGACTGCCTCCAGAAGTTAGATCAGATGGCAAATTGTATTTGGTGCTAGGTCTTTCCCTTTAGGTTTTACCCCAACAATGTTTTCATTAGTTTCGCTCCCTCTCGAAATCAAGCATTTTACAGCAGGTTGGAGCAGCCTGTATCTCAGCACAGGAATAAGGTAGGGAAGAATTCAAATACTCATTTTGACTGCCTCCAGAAGTTAGATCAGATGGCCAATGCAATTTGGTGCTAGGTCTTTCCCTTTAGGTTTTACCCCAACAATGTTTTCATTAGTTTCGCTCACTCTCGAAATCAAGCATTTTACAGCAGGTTGGAGCAGCCTGTATCTCAGCACAGGAATAAGGTAGGGAAGAATTCTAAGGATCATTTTGACTGCCTCCAGAAGTTAGATCAGATGGCAAATTGGATTTGGTGCTAGGTCTTTCCCTTTAGGTTTTACCCCAACAATGTTTTCATTAGTTTCGCTCACTCTCGAAATCAAGCATTTTACAGCAGGTTGGAGCAGCCTGTATCTCAGCACAGGAATAAGGTAGGGAAGAATTCTAAGGATCATTTTGACTGCCTCCAGAAGTTAGATCAGATGGCAAATTGGATTTGGTGCTAGGTCTTTCCCTTTAGGTTTTACCCCAACAATGTTTTCATTAGTTTCGCTCACTCTCGAAATCAAGCATTTTACAGCAGGTTGGAGCAGCCTGTATCTCAGCACAGGAATAAGGTAGGGAAGAATTCTAAGGATCATTTTGACTGCCTCCAGAAGTTAGATCAGATGGCAAATTGGATTTGGTGCTAGGTCTTTCCCTTTAGGTTTTACCCCAACAATGTTTTCATTAGTTTCACTCACTCTCGAAATCAAGCATTTTACAGCAGGTTGGAGCAGCCTGTATCTCAGCACAGGAATAAGGTAGGGAAGAATTCAAATACTCATTTTGACTGCCTCCAGAAGTTAGATCAGATGGCAAATTGGATTTGGTGCTAGGTCTTTCCCTTTAGGTTTTACCCCAACAATGTTTTCATTAGTTTCGCTCACTCTCGAAATCAAGCATTTTACAGCAGGTTGGAGCAGCCTGTATCTCAGCACAGGAATAAGGTAGGGAAGAATTCTAAGGATCATTTTGACTGCCTCCAGAAGTTAGATCAGATGGCAAATTGGATTTGGTGCTAGGTCTTTCCCTTTAGGTTTTACCCCAACAATGTTTTCATTAGTTTCGCTCACTCTCGAAATCAAGCATTTTACAGCAGGTTGGAGCAGCCTGTATCTCAGCACAGGAATAAGGTAGGGAAGAATTCTAAGGATCATTTTGACTGCCTCCAGAAGTTAGATCAGATGGCAAATTGGATTTGGTGCTAGGTCTTTCCCTTTAGGTTTTACCCCAACAATGTTTTCATTAGTTTCGCTCACTCTCGAAATCAAGCATTTTACAGCAGGTTGGAGCAGCCTGTATCTCAGCACAGGAATAAGGTAGGGAAGAATTCTAAGGATCATTTTGACTGCCTCCAGAAGTTAGATCAGATGGCAAATTGGATTTGGTGCTAGGTCTTTCCCTTTAGGTTTTACCCCAACAATGTTTTCATTAGTTTCACTCACTCTCGAAATCAAGCATTTTACAGCAGGTTGGAGCAGCCTGTATCTCAGCACAGGAATAAGGTAGGGAAGAATTCTAAGGATCATTTTGACTGCCTCCAGAAGTTAGATCAGATGGCAAATTGGATTTGGTGCTAGGTCTTTCCCTTTAGGTTTTACCCCAACAATGTTTTCATTAGTTTCGCTCACTCTCGAAATCAAGCATTTTACAGCAGGTTGGAGCAGCCTGTATCTCAGCACAGGAATAAGGTAGGGAAGAATTCTAAGGATCATTTTGACTGCCTCCAGAAGTTAGATCAGATGGCAAATTGGATTTGGTGCTAGGTCTTTCCCTTTAGGTTTTACCCCAACAATGTTTTCATTAGTTTCGCTCCCTCTCGAAATCAAGCATTTTACAGCAGGTTGGAGCAGCCTGTATCTCAGCACAGGAATAAGGTAGGGAAGAATTCTAAGGATCATTTTGACTGCCTCCAGAAGTTAGATCAGATGGCAAATTGGATTTGGTGCTAGGTCTTTCCCTTTAGGTTTTACCCCAACAATGTTTTCATTAGTTTCGCTCCCTCTCGAAATCAAGCATTTTACAGCAGGTTGGAGCAGCCTGTATCTCAGCACAGGAATAAGGTAGGGAAGAATTCTAAGGATCATTTTGACTGCCTCCAGAAGTTAGATCAGATGGCAAATTGGATTTGGTGCTAGGTCTTTCCCTTTAGGTTTTACCCCAACAATGTTTTCATTAGTTTCGCTCACTCTCGAAATCAAGCATTTTACAGCAGGTTGGAGCAGCCTGTATCTCAGCACAGGAATAAGGTAGGGAAGAATTCAAATACTCATTTTGACTGCCTCCAGAAGTTAGATCAGGTGGCCAATGCAATTTGGTGCTAGGTCTTTCCCTTTAGGTTTTACCCCAACAATGTTTTCATTAGTTTCGCTCACTCTCGAAATCAAGCATTTTACAGCAGGTTGGAGCAGCCTGTATCTCAGCACAGGAATAAGGTAGGGAAGAATTCAAATACTCATTTTGACTGCCTCCAGAAGTTAGATCAGATGGCAAATTGGATTTGGTGCTAGGTCTTTCCCTTTAGGTTTTACCCCAACAATGTTTTCATTAGTTTCGCTCACTCTCGAAATCAAGCATTTTACAGCAGGTTGGAGCAGCCTGTATCTCAGCACAGGAATAAGGTAGGGAAGAATTCAAATACTCATTTTGACTGTCTCCAGAAGTTAGATCAGATGGCAAATTGGATTTGGTGCTAGGTCTTTCCCTTTAGGTTTTACCCCAACAATGTTTTCATTAGTTTCGCTCACTCTCGAAATCAAGCATTTTACAGCAGGTTGGAGCAGCCTGTATCTCAGCACAGGAATAAGGTAGGGAAGAATTCAAATACTCATTTTGACTGCCTCCAGAAGTTAGATCAGATGGCCAATGCAATTTGGTGCTAGGTCTTTCCCTTTAGGTTTTACCCCAACAATGTTTTCATTAGTTTCGCTCCCTCTCGAAATCAAGCATTTTACAGCAGGTTGGAGCAGCCTGTATCTCAGCACAGGAATAAGGTAGGGAAGAATTCTAAGGATCATTTTGACTGCCTCCAGAAGTTAGATCAGATGGCAAATTGGATTTGGTGCTAGGTCTTTCCCTTTAGGTTTTACCCCAACAATGTTTTCATTAGTTTCACTCACTCTCGAAATCAAGCATTTTACAGCAGGTTGGAGCAGCCTGTATCTCAGCACAGGAATAAGGTAGGGAAGAATTCTAAGGATCATTTTGACTGCCTCCAGAAGTTAGATCAGATGGCAAATTGGATTTGGTGCTAGGTCTTTCCCTTTCGGTTTTACCCCAACAATGTTTTCATTAGTTTCGCTCACTCTCGAAATCAAGCATTTTACAGCAGGTTGGAGCAGCCTGTATCTCAGCACAGGAATAAGGTAAGGAAGAATTCTAAGGATCATTTTGACTGCCTCCAGAAGTTAGATCAGATGGCAAATTGGATTTGGTGCTAGGTCTTTCCCTTTAGGTTTTACCCCAACAATGTTTTCATTAGTTTCGCTCCCTCTCGAAATCAAGCATTTTACAGCAGGTTGGAGCAGCCTGTATCTCAGCACAGGAATAAGGTAGGGAAGAATTCAAATACTCATTTTGACTGCCTCCAGAAGTTAGATCAGATGGCAAATTGGATTTGGTGCTAGGTCTTTCCCTTTAGGTTTTACCCCAACAATGTTTTCATTAGTTTCGCTCACTCTCGAAATCAAGCATTTTACAGCAGGTTGGAGCAGCCTGTATCTCAGCACAGGAATAAGGTAGGGAAGAATTCTAAGGATCATTTTGACTGCCTCCAGAAGTTAGATCAGATGGCAAATTGGATTTGGTGCTAGGTCTTTCCCTTTAGGTTTTACCCCAACAATGTTTTCATTAGTTTCGCTCACTCTCGAAATCAAGCATTTTACAGCAGGTTGGAGCAGCCTGTATCTCAGCACAGGAATAAGGTAGGGAAGAATTCAAATACTCATTTTGACTGCCTCCAGAAGTTAGATCAGATGGCAAATTGGATTTGGTGCTAGGTCTTTCCCTTTAGGTTTTACCCCAACAATGTTTTCATTAGTTTCGCTCCCTCTCGAAATCAAGCATTTTACAGCAGGTTGGAGCAGCCTGTATCTCAGCACAGGAATAAGGTAGGGAAGAATTCAAATACTCATTTTGACTGCCTCCAGAAGTTAGATCAGATGGCCAATGCAATTTGGTGCTAGGTCTTTCCCTTTAGGTTTTACCCCAACAATGTTTTCATTAGTTTCGATCACTCTCGAAATCAAGCATTTTACAGCAGGTTGGAGCAGCCTGTATCTCAGCACAGGAATAAGGTAGGGAAGAATTCAAATACTCATTTTGACTGTCTCCAGAAGTTAGATCAGATGGCAAATTGGATTTGGTGCTAGGTCTTCCCCTTTAGGTTTTACCCCAACAATGTTTTCATTAGTTTCGCTCACTCTCGAAATCAAGCATTTTACAGCAGGTTGGAGCAGCCTGTATCTCAGCACAGGAATAAGGTAGGGAAGAATTCAAATACTCATTTTGACTGCCTCCAGAAGTTAGATCAGATGGCCAATGCAATTTGGTGCTAGGTCTTTCCCTTTAGGTTTTACCCCAACAATGTTTTCATTAGTTTCGCTCACTCTCGAAATCAAGCATTTTACAGCAGGTTGGAGCAGCCTGTATCTCAGCACAGGAATAAGGTAGGGAAGAATTCAAATACTCATTTTGACTGCCTCCAGAAGTTAGATCAGATGGCAATTTGTATTTGGTGCTAGGTCTTTCCCTTTAGGTTTTACCCCAACAATGTTTTCATTAGTTTCGCTCACTCTCGAAATCAAGCATTTTACAGCAGGTTGGAGCAGCCTGTATCTCAGCACAGGAATAAGGTAGGGAAGAATTCTAAGGATCATTTTGACTGCCTCCAGAAGTTAGATCAGATGGCAAATTGGATTTGGTGCTAGGTCTTTCCCTTTAGGTTTTACCCCAACAATGTTTTCATTAGTTTCGCTCCCTCTCGAAATCAAGCATTTTACAGCAGGTTGGAGCAGCCTGTATCTCAGCACAGGAATAAGGTAGGGAAGAATTCAAATACTCATTTTGACTGCCTGCAGAAGTTAGATCAGATGGCCAATGCAATTTGGTGCTAAGTCTTTCCCTTTAGGTTTTACCCCAACAATGTTTTCATTAGTTTCGCTCACTCTCGAAATCAAGCATTTTACAGCAGGTTGGAGCAGCCTGTATCTCAGCACAGGAATAAGGTAGGGAAGAATTCAAATACTCATTTTGACTGCCTCCAGAAGTTAGATCAGATGGCAAATTGGATTTGGTGCTAGGTCTTTCCCTTTAGGTTTTACCCCAACAATGTTTTCATTAGTTTCTCTCACTCTCGAAATCAAGCATTTTACAGCAGGTTGGAGCAGCCTGTATCTCAGCACAGGAATAAGGTAGGGAAGAATTCTAAGGATCATTTTGACTGCCTCCAGAAGTTAGATCAGATGGCAAATTGGATTTGGTGCTAGGTCTTTCCCTTTAGGTTTTACCCCAACAATGTTTTCATTAGTTTCGCTCCCTCTCGAAATCAAGCATTTTACAGCAGGTTGGAGCAGCCTGTATCTCAGCACAGGAATAAGGTAGGGAAGAATTCAAATACTCATTTTGACTGCCTGCAGAAGTTAGATCAGATGGCCAATGCAATTTGGTGCTAAGTCTTTCCCTTTAGGTTTTACCCCAACAATGTTTTCATTAGTTTCGCTCACTCTCGAAATCAAGCATTTTACAGCAGGTTGGAGCAGCCTGTATCTCAGCACAGGAATAAGGTAGGGAAGAATTCAAATACTCATTTTGACTGCCTCCAGAAGTTAGATCAGATGGCAATTTGTATTTGGTGCTAGGTCTTTCCCTTTAGGTTTTACCCCAACAATGTTTTCATTAGTTTCGCTCACTCTCGAAATCAAGCATTTTACAGCAGGTTGGAGCAGCCTGTATCTCAGCACAGGAATAAGGTAGGGAAGAATTCTAAGGATCATTTTGACTGCCTCCAGAAGTTAGATCAGATGGCAAATTGTATTTGGTGCTAGGTCTTTCCCTTTAGGTTTTACCCCAACAATGTTTTCATTAGTTTCGCTCACTCTCGAAATCAAGCATTTTACAGCAGGTTGGAGCAGCCTGTATCTCAGCACAGGAATAAGGTAGGGAAGAATTCTAAGGATCATTTTGACTGCCTCCAGAAGTTAGATCAGATGGCAAATTGGATTTGGTGCTAGGTCTTTCCCTTTAGGTTTTACCCCAACAATGTTTTCATTAGTTTCGCTCCCTCTCGAAATCAAGCATTTTACAGCAGGTTGGAGCAGCCTGTATCTCAGCACAGGAATAAGGTAGGGAAGAATTCTAAGGATCATTTTGACTGCCTCCAGAAGTTAGATCAGATGGCAAATTGGATTTGGTGCTAGGTCTTTCCCTTTAGGTTTTACCCCAACAATGTTTTCATTAGTTTCGCTCACTCTCGAAATCAAGCATTTTACAGCAGGTTGGAGCAGCCTGTATCTCAGCACAGGAATAAGGTAGGGAAGAATTCTAAGGATCATTTTGACTGCCTCCAGAAGTTAGATCAGATGGCAAATTGGATTTGGTGCTAGGTCTTTCCCTTTAGGTTTTACCCCAACAATGTTTTCATTAGTTTCGCTCACTCTCGAAATCAAGCATTTTACAGCAGGTTGGAGCAGCCTGTATCTCAGCACAGGAATAAGGTAGGGAAGAATTCAAATACTCATTTTGACTGCCTCCAGAAGTTAGATCAGGTGGCCAATGCAATTTGGTGCTAGGTCTTTCCCTTTAGGTTTTACCCCAACAATGTTTTCATTAGTTTCGCTCACTCTCGAAATCAAGCATTTTACAGCAGGTTGGAGCAGCCTGTATCTCAGCACAGGAATAAGGTAGGGAAGAATTCAAATACTCATTTTGACTGCCTCCAGAAGTTAGATCAGATGGCAAATTGTATTTGGTGCTAGGTCTTTCCCTTTAGGTTTTACCCCAACAATGTTTTCATTAGTTTCGCTCACTCTCGAAATCAAGCATTTTACAGCAGGTTGGAGCAGCCTGTATCTCAGCACAGGAATAAGGTAGGGAAGAATTCAAATACTCATTTTGACTGCCTCCAGAAGTTAGATCAGATGGCCAATGCAATTTGGTGCTAAGTCTTTCCCTTTAGGTTTTACCCCAACAATGTTTTCATTAGTTTCGCTCACTCTCGAAATCAAGCATTTTACAGCAGGTTGGAGCAGCCTGTATCTCAGCACAGGAATAAGGTAGGGAAGAATTCAAATACTCATTTTGACTGCCTCCAGAAGTTAGATCAGATGGCAATTTGTATTTGGTGCTAGGTCTTTCCCTTTAGGTTTTACCCCAACAATGTTTTCATTAGTTTCGCTCACTCTCGAAATCAAGCATTTTACAGCAGGTTGGAGCAGCCTGTATCTCAGCACAGGAATAAGGTAGGGAAGAATTCTAAGGATCATTTTGACTGCCTCCAGAAGTTAGATCAGATGGCAAATTGGATTTGGTGCTAGGTCTTTCCCTTTAGGTTTTACCCCAACAATGTTTTCATTAGTTTCGCTCACTCTCGAAATCAAGCATTTTACAGCAGGTTGGAGCAGCCTGTATCTCAGCACAGGAATAAGGTAGGGAAGAATTCTAAGGATCATTTTGACTGCCTCCAGAAGTTAGATCAGATGGCAAATTGGATTTGGTGCTAGGTCTTTCCCTTTAGGTTTTACCCCAACAATGTTTTCATTAGTTTCGCTCACTCTCGAAATCAAGCATTTTACAGCAGGTTGGAGCAGCCTGTATCTCAGCACAGGAATAAGGTAGGGAAGAATTCAAATACTCATTTTGACTGCCTCCAGAAGTTAGATCAGATGGCAAATTGGATTTGGTGCTAGGTCTTTCCCTTTAGGTTTTACCCCAACAATGTTTTCATTAGTTTCGCTCACTCTCGAAATCAAGCATTTTACAGCAGGTTGGAGCAGCCTGTATCTCAGCACAGGAATAAGGTAGGGAAGAATTCTAAGGATCATTTTGACTGCCTCCAGAAGTTAGATCAGATGGCAAATTGGATTTGGTGCTAGGTCTTTCCCTTTAGGTTTTACCCCAACAATGTTTTCATTAGTTTCGCTCACTCTCGAAATCAAGCATTTTACAGCAGGTTGGAGCAGCCTGTATCTCAGCACAGGAATAAGGTAGGGAAGAATTCTAAGGATCATTTTGACTGCCTCCAGAAGTTAGATCAGATGGCAAATTGGATTTGGTGCTAGGTCTTTCCCTTTAGGTTTTACCCCAACAATGTTTTCATTAGTTTCGCTCACTCTCGAAATCAAGCATTTTACAGCAGGTTGGAGCAGCCTGTATCTCAGCACAGGAATAAGGTAGGGAAGAATTCTAAGGATCATTTTGACTGCCTCCAGAAGTTAGATCAGATGGCAAATTGGATTTGGTGCTAGGTCTTTCCCTTTAGGTTTTACCCCAACAATGTTTTCATTAGTTTCGCTCACTCTCGAAATCAAGCATTTTACAGCAGGTTGGAGCAGCCTGTATCTCAGCACAGGAATAAGGTAGGGAAGAATTCTAAGGATCATTTTGACTGCCTCCAGAAGTTAGATCAGATGGCAAATTGGATTTGGTGCTAGGTCTTTCCCTTTAGGTTTTACCCCAACAATGTTTTCATTAGTTTCGCTCCCTCTCGAAATCAAGCATTTTACAGCAGGTTGGAGCAGCCTGTATCTCAGCACAGGAATAAGGTAGGGAAGAATTCTAAGGATCATTTTGACTGCCTCCAGAAGTTAGATCAGATGGCAAATTGGATTTGGTGCTAGGTCTTTCCCTTTAGGTTTTACCCCAACAATGTTTTCATTAGTTTCGCTCACTCTCGAAATCAAGCATTTTACAGCAGGTTGGAGCAGCCTGTATCTCAGCACAGGAATAAGGTAGGGAAGAATTCTAAGGATCATTTTGACTGCCTCCAGAAGTTAGATCAGATGGCAAATTGGATTTGGTGCTAGGTCTTTCCCTTTAGGTTTTACCCCAACAATGTTTTCATTAGTTTCGCTCACTCTCGAAATCAAGCATTTTACAGCAGGTTGGAGCAGCCTGTATCTCAGCACAGGAATAAGGTAGGGAAGAATTCAAATACTCATTTTGACTGCCTCCAGAAGTTAGATCAGGTGGCCAATGCAATTTGGTGCTAGGTCTTTCCCTTTAGGTTTTACCCCAACAATGTTTTCATTAGTTTCGCTCACTCTCGAAATCAAGCATTTTACAGCAGGTTGGAGCAGCCTGTATCTCAGCACAGGAATAAGGTAGGGAAGAATTCAAATACTCATTTTGACTGCCTCCAGAAGTTAGATCAGATGGCAAATTGGATTTGGTGCTAGGTCTTTCCCTTTAGGTTTTACCCCAACAATGTTTTCATTAGTTTCGATCACTCTCGAAATCAAGCATTTTACAGCAGGTTGGAGCAGCCTGTATCTCAGCACAGGAATAAGGTAGGGAAGAATTCAAATACTCATTTTGACTGCCTCCAGAAGTTAGATCAGATGGCAAATTGGATTTGGTGCTAGGTCTTTCCCTTTAGGTTTTACCCCAACAATGTTTTCATTAGTTTCGCTCACTCTCGAAATCAAGCATTTTACAGCAGGTTGGAGCAGCCTGTATCTCAGCACAGGAATAAGGTAGGGAAGAATTCAAATACTCATTTTGACTGCCTCCAGAAGTTAGATCAGATGGCAAATTGGATTTGGTGCTAGGTCTTTCCCTTTAGGTTTTACCCCAACAATGTTTTCATTAGTTTCGCTCACTCTCGAAATCAAGCATTTTACAGCAGGTTGGAGCAGCCTGTATCTCAGCACAGGAATAAGGTAGGGAAGAATTCTAAGGATCATTTTGACTGCCTCCAGAAGTTAGATCAGATGGCAAATTGGATTTGGTGCTAGGTCTTTCCCTTTAGGTTTTACCCCAACAATGTTTTCATTAGTTTCGCTCACTCTCGAAATCAAGCATTTTACAGCAGGTTGGAGCAGCCTGTATCTCAGCACAGGAATAAGGTAGGGAAGAATTCTAAGGATCATTTTGACTGCCTCCAGAAGTTAGATCAGATGGCAAATTGGATATGGTGCTAGGTCTTTCCCTTTAGGTTTTACCCCAACAATGTTTTCATTAGTTTCGCTCACTCTCGAAATCAAGCATTTTACAGCAGGTTGGAGCAGCCTGTATCTCAGCACAGGAATAAGGTAGGGAAGAATTCTAAGGATCATTTTGACTGCCTCCAGAAGTTAGATCAGATGGCAAATTGGATTTGGTGCTAGGTCTTTCCCTTTAGGTTTTACCCCAACAATGTTTTCATTAGTTTCACTCCCTCTCGAAATCAAGCATTTTACAGCAGGTTGGAGCAGCCTGTATCTCAGCACAGGAATAAGGTAGGGAAGAATTCAAATACTCATTTTGACTGCCTCCAGAAGTTAGATCAGATGGCCAATGGAATTTGGTGCTAGGTCTTTCCCTTTAGGTTTTACCCCAACAATGTTTTCATTAGTTTCGCTCACTCTCGAAATCAAGCATTTTACAGCAGGTTGGAGCAGCCTGTATCTCAGCACAGGAATAAGGTAGGGAAGAATTCTAAGGATCATTTTGACTGCCTCCAGAAGTTAGATCAGATGGCAAATTGGATTTGGTGCTAGGTCTTTCCCTTTAGGTTTTACCCCAACAATGTTTTCATTAGTTTCGCTCCCTCTCGAAATCAAGCATTTTACAGCAGGTTGGAGCAGCCTGTATCTCAGCACAGGAATAAGGTAGGGAAGAATGCAAATACTCATTTTGACTGCCTCCAGAAGTTAGATCAGATGGCAAATTGGATTTGGTGCTAGGTCTTTCCCTTTAGGTTTTACCCCAACAATGTTTTCATTAGTTTCGCTCACTCTCGAAATCAAGCATTTTAGAGCAGGTTGGAGCAGCCTGTATCTCAGCACAGGAATAAGGTAGGGAAGAATTCAAATACTCATTTTGACTGCCTCCAGAAGTTAGATCAGATGGCAAATTGGATTTGGTGCTAGGTCTTTCCCTTTAGGTTTTACCCCAACAATGTTTTCATTAGTTTCGCTCCCTCTCGAAATCAAGCATTTTACAGCAGGTTGGAGCAGCCTGTATCTCAGCACAGGAATAAGGTAGGGAAGAATTCTAAGGCTCATTTTGACTGCCTCCAGAAGTTAGATCAGATGGCAAATTGGATTTGGTGCTAGGTCTTTCCCTTTAGGTTTTACCCCAACAATGGTTTTCATTAGTTTCGCTCACTCTCGAAATCAAGCATTTTACAGCAGGTTGGAGCAGCCTGTATCTCAGCACAGGAATAAGGTAGGGAAGAATTCTAAGGATCATTTTGACTGCCTCCAGAAGTTAGATCAGATGGCAAATTGGATTTGGTGCTAGGTCTTTCCCTTTAGGTTTTACCCCAACAATGTTTTCATTAGTTTCGCTCACTCTCGAAATCAAGCATTTTACAGCAGGTTGGAGCAGCCTGTATCTCAGCACAGGAATAAGGTAGGGAAGAATTCAAATACTCATTTTGACTGCCTGCAGAAGTTAGATCAGATGGCAAATTGGATTTGGTGCTAGGTCTTTCCCTTTAGGTTTTACCCCAACAATGTTTTCATTAGTTTCGATCACTCTCGAAATCAAGCATTTTACAGCAGGTTGGAGCAGCCTGTATCTCAGCACAGGAATAAGGTAGGGAAGAATTCAAATACTCATTTTGACTGCCTCCAGAAGTTAGATCAGATGGCAAATTGGATTTGGTGCTAGGTCTTTCCCTTTAGGTTTTACCCCAACAATGTTTTCATTAGTTTCGCTCACTCTCGAAATCAAGCATTTTACAGCAGGTTGGAGCAGCCTGTATCTCAGCACAGGAATAAGGTAGGGAAGAATTCAAATACTCATTTTGACTGCCTCCAGAAGTTAGATCAGATGGCAAATTGGATTTGGTGCTAGGTCTTTCCCTTTAGGTTTTACCCCAACAATGTTTTCATTAGGTTTCGCTCACTCTCGAAATCAAGCATTTTACAGCAGGTTGGAGCAGCCTGTATCTCAGCACAGGAATAAGGTAGGGAAGAATTCTAAGGCTCATTTTGACTGCCTCCAGAAGTTAGATCAGATGGCAAATTGGATTTGGTGCTAGGTCTTTCCCTTTAGGTTTTACCCCAACAATGTTTTCATTAGTTTCGCTCACTCTCGAAATCAAGCATTTTACAGCAGGTTGGAGCAGCCTGTATCTCAGCACAGGAATAAGGTAGGGAAGAATTCAAATACTCATTTTGACTGCCTCCAGAAGTTAGATCAGATGGCAAATTGGATTTGGTGCTAGGTCTTTCCCTTTAGGTTTTACCCCAACAATGTTTTCATTAGTTTCACTCCCTCTCGAAATCAAGCATTTTACAGCAGGTTGGAGCAGCCTGTATCTCAGCACAGGAATAAGGTAGGGAAGAATTCAAATACTCATTTTGACTGCCTCCAGAAGTTAGATCAGATGGCCAATGGAATTTGGTGCTAGGTCTTTCCCTTTAGGTTTTACCCCAACAATGTTTTCATTAGTTTCGCTCACTCTCGAAATCAAGCATTTTACAGCAGGTTGGAGCAGCCTGTATCTCAGCACAGGAATAAGGTAGGGAAGAATTCTAAGGATCATTTTGACTGCCTCCAGAAGTTAGATCAGATGGCAAATTGGATTTGGTGCTAGGTCTTTCCCTTTAGGTTTTACCCCAACAATGTTTTCATTAGTTTCGCTCACTCTCGAAATCAAGCATTTTACAGCAGGTTGAGCAGCCTGTATCTCAGCACAGGAATAAGGTAGGGAAGAATTCTAAGGATCATTTTGACTGCCTCCAGAAGTTAGATCAGATGGCAAATTGGATTTGGTGCTAGGTCTTTCCCTTTAGGTTTTACCCCAACAATGTTTTCATTAGTTTCGCTCACTCTCGAAATCAAGCATTTTACAGCAGGTTGGAGCAGCCTGTATCTCAGCACAGGAATAAGGTAGGGAAGAATTCAAATACTCATTTTGACTGCCTCCAGAAGTTAGATCAGATGGCAAATTGGATTTGGGTGCTAGGTCTTTCCCTTTAGGTTTTACCCCAACAATGTTTTCATTAGTTTCGCTCACTCTCGAAATCAAGCATTTTACAGCAGGTTGGAGCAGCCTGTATCTCAGCACAGGAATAAGGTAGGGAAGAATTCAAATACTCATTTTGACTGCCTCCAGAAGTTAGATCAGATGGCAAATTGGATTTGGTGCTAGGTCTTTCCCTTTAGGTTTTACCCCAACAATGTTTTCATTAGTTTCGCTCACTCTCGAAATCAAGCATTTTACAGCAGGTTGGAGCAGCCTGTATCTCAGCACAGGAATAAGGTAGGGAAGAATTCTAAGGATCATTTTGACTGCCTCCAGAAGTTAGATCAGATGGCAAATTGGATTTGGTGCTAGGTCTTTCCCTTTAGGTTTTACCCCAACAATGTTTTCATTAGTTTCACTCCCTCTCGAAATCAAGCATTTTACAGCAGGTTGGAGCAGCCTGTATCTCAGCACAGGAATAAGGTAGGGAAGAATTCTAAGGCTCATTTTGACTGCCTCCAGAAGTTAGATCAGATGGCAAATTGGATTTGGTGCTAGGTCTTTCCCTTTAGGTTTTACCCCAACAATGTTTTCATTAGTTTCGCTCCCTCTCGAAATCAAGCATTTTACAGCAGGTTGGAGCAGCCTGTATCTCAGCACAGGAATAAGGTAGGGAAGAATTCTAAGGATCATTTTGACTGCCTCCAGAAGTTAGATCAGATGGCCAATGGAATTTGGTGCTAGGTCTTTCCCTTTAGGTTTTACCCCAACAATGTTTTCATTAGTTTCGCTCACTCTCGAAATCAAGCATTTTACAGCAGGTTGGAGCAGCCTGTATCTCAGCACAGGAATAAGGTAGGGAAGAATTCTAAGGATCATTTTGACTGCCTCCAGAAGTTAGATCAGATGGCCAATGGAATTTGGTGCTAGGTCTTTCCCTTTAGGTTTTACCCCAACAATGTTTTCATTAGTTTCGCTCACTCTCGAAATCAAGCATTTTACAGCAGGTTGGAGCAGCCTGTATCTCAGCACAGGAATAAGGTAGGGAAGAATTCTAAGGATCATTTTGACTGCCTCCAGAAGTTAGATCAGATGGCAAATTGGATTTGGTGCTAGGTCTTTCCCTTTAGGTTTTACCCCAACAATGTTTTCATTAGTTTCGCTCACTCTCGAAATCAAGCATTTTACAGCAGGTTGGAGCAGCCTGTATCTCAGCACAGGAATAAGGTAGGGAAGAATTCTAAGGATCATTTTGACTGCCTCCAGAAGTTAGATCAGATGGCAAATTGGATTTGGTGCTAGGTCTTTCCCTTTAGGTTTTACCCCAACAATGTTTTCATTAGTTTCGCTCCCTCTCGAAATCAAGCATTTTACAGCAGGTTGGAGCAGCCTGTATCTCAGCACAGGAATAAGGTAGGGAAGAATTCTAAGGATCATTTTGACTGCCTCCAGAAGTTAGATCAGATGGCAAATTGGATTTGGTGCTAGGTCTTTCCCTTTAGGTTTTACCCCAACAATGTTTTCATTAGTTTCGCTCACTCTCGAAATCAAGCATTTTACAGCAGGTTGGAGCAGCCTGTATCTCAGCACAGGAATAAGGTAGGGAAGAATTCTAAGGATCATTTTGACTGCCTCCAGAAGTTAGATCAGATGGCAAATTGGATTTGGTGCTAGGTCTTTCCCTTTAGGTTTTACCCCAACAATGTTTTCATTAGTTTCGCTCACTCTCGAAATCAAGCATTTTACAGCAGGTTGGAGCAGCCTGTATCTCAGCACAGGAATAAGGTAGGGAAGAATTCTAAGGATCATTTTGACTGCCTCCAGAAGTTAGATCAGATGGCAAATTGGATTTGGTGCTAGGTCTTTCCCTTTAGGTTTTACCCCAACAATGTTTTCATTAGTTTCGCTCACTCTCGAAATCAAGCATTTTACAGCAGGTTGGAGCAGCCTGTATCTCAGCACAGGAATAAGGTAGGGAAGAATTCAAATACTCATTTTGACTGCCTCCAGAAGTTAGATCAGATGGCCAATGCAATTTGGTGCTAGGCCTTTCCCTTTAGGTTTTACCCCAACAATGTTTTCATTAGTTTCGCTCACTCTCGAAATCAAGCATTTTACAGCAGGTTGGAGCAGCCTGTATCTCAGCACAGGAATAAGGTAGGGAAGAATTCAAATACTCATTTTGACTGCCTCCAGAAGTTAGATCAGATGGCCAATGGAATTTGGTGCTAGGTCTTTCCCTTTAGGTTTTACCCCAACAATGTTTTCATTAGTTTCGCTCACCTCTCGAAATCAAGCATTTTACAGCAGGTTGGAGCAGCCTGTATCTCAGCACAGGAATAAGGTAGGGAAGAATTCTAAGGATCATTTTGACTGCCTCCAGAAGTTAGATCAGATGGCAAATTGGATTTGGTGCTAGGTCTTTCCCTTTAGGTTTTACCCCAACAATGTTTTCATTAGTTTCGCTCACTCTCGAAATCAAGCATTTTACAGCAGGTTGGAGCAGCCTGTATCTCAGCACAGGAATAAGGTAGGGAAGAATTCTAAGGCTCATTTTGACTGCCTCCAGAAGTTAGATCAGATGGCAAATTGGATTTGGTGCTAGGTCTTTCCCTTTAGGTTTTACCCCAACAATGTTTTCATTAGTTTCGCTCACTCTCGAAATCAAGCATTTTACAGCAGGTTGGAGCAGCCTGTATCTCAGCACAGGAATAAGGTAGGGAAGAATTCTAAGGATCATTTTGACTGCCTCCAGAAGTTAGATCAGATGGCAAATTGGATTTGGTGCTAGGTCTTTCCCTTTAGGTTTTACCCCAACAATGTTTTCATTAGTTTCGCTCACTCTCGAAATCAAGCATTTTACAGCAGGTTGGAGCAGCCTGTATCTCAGCACAGGAATAAGGTAGGGAAGAATTCTAAGGATCATTTTGACTGCCTCCAGAAGTTAGATCAGATGGCAAATTGGATTTGGTGCTAGGTCTTTCCCTTTAGGTTTTACCCCAACAATGTTTTCATTAGTTTCGCTCCCTCTCGAAATCAAGCATTTTACAGCAGGTTGGAGCAGCCTGTATCTCAGCACAGGAATAAGGTAGGGAAGAATTCTAAGGATCATTTTGACTGCCTCCAGAAGTTAGATCAGATGGCAAATTGGATTTGGTGCTAGGTCTTTCCCTTTAGGTTTTACCCCAACAATGTTTTCATTAGTTTCGCTCACTCTCGAAATCAAGCATTTTACAGCAGGTTGGAGCAGCCTGTATCTCAGCACAGGAATAAGGTAGGGAAGAATTCTAAGGATCATTTTGACTGCCTCCAGAAGTTAGATCAGATGGCAAATTGGATTTGGTGCTAGGTCTTTCCCTTTAGGTTTTACCCCAACAATGTTTTCATTAGTTTCGCTCCCTCTCGAAATCAAGCATTTTACAGCAGGTTGGAGCAGCCTGTATCTCAGCACAGGAATAAGGTAGGGAAGAATTCTAAGGATCATTTTGACTGCCTCCAGAAGTTAGATCAGATGGCAAATTGGATTTGGTGCTAGGTCTTTCCCTTTAGGTTTTACCCCAACAATGTTTTCATTAGTTTCGCTCACTCTCGAAATCAAGCATTTTACAGCAGGTTGGAGCAGCCTGTATCTCAGCACAGGAATAAGGTAGGGAAGAATTCTAAGGATCATTTTGACTGCCTCCAGAAGTTAGATCAGATGGCAAATTGGATTTGGTGCTAGGTCTTTCCCTTTAGGTTTTACCCCAACAATGTTTTCATTAGTTTCGCTCACTCTCGAAATCAAGCATTTTACAGCAGGTTGGAGCAGCCTGTATCTCAGCACAGGAATAAGGTAGGGAAGAATTCTAAGGATCATTTTGACTGCCTCCAGAAGTTAGATCAGATGGCAAATTGGATTTGGTGCTAGGCCTTTCCCTTTAGGTTTTACCCCAACAATGTTTTCATTAGTTTCGCTCACTCTCGAAATCAAGCATTTTACAGCAGGTTGGAGCAGCCTGTATCTCAGCACAGGAATAAGGTAGGGAAGAATTCAAATACTCATTTTGACTGCCTCCAGAAGTTAGATCAGATGGCCAATGGAATTTGGTGCTAGGTCTTTCCCTTTAGGTTTTACCCCAACAATGTTTTCATTAGTTTCGCTCACTCTCGAAATCAAGCATTTTACAGCAGGTTGGAGCAGCCTGTATCTCAGCACAGGAATAAGGTAGGGAAGAATTCTAAGGATCATTTTGACTGCCTCCAGAAGTTAGATCAGATGGCAAATTGGATTTGGTGCTAGGTCTTTCCCTTTAGGTTTTACCCCAACAATGTTTTCATTAGTTTCGCTCACTCTCGAAATCAAGCATTTTACAGCAGGTTGGAGCAGCCTGTATCTCAGCACAGGAATAAGGTAGGGAAGAATTCTAAGGATCATTTTGACTGCCTCCAGAAGTTAGATCAGATGGCAAATTGGATTTGGTGCTAGGTCTTTCCCTTTAGGTTTTACCCCAACAATGTTTTCATTAGTTTCGCTCACTCTCAAAATCAAGCATTTTACAGCAGGTTGGAGCAGCCTGTATCTCAGCACAGGAATAAGGTAGGGAAGAATTCTAAGGATCATTTTGACTGCCTCCAGAAGTTAGATCAGATGGCAAATTGGATTTGGTGCTAGGTCTTTCCCTTTAGGTTTTACCCCAACAATGTTTTCATTAGTTTCGCTCACTCTCGAAATCAAGCATTTTACAGCAGGTTGGAGCAGCCTGTATCTCAGCACAGGAATAAGGTAGGGAAGAATTCAAATACTCATTTTGACTGCCTCCAGAAGTTAGATCAGATGGCCAATGCAATTTGGTGCTAGGTCTTTCCCTTTAGGTTTTACCCCAACAATGTTTTCATTAGTTTCGCTCCCTCTCGAAATCAAGCATTTTACAGCAGGTTGGAGCAGCCTGTATCTCAGCACAGGAATAAGGTAGGGAAGAATTCTAAGGATCATTTTGACTGCCTCCAGAAGTTAGATCAGATGGCAATGGAATTTGGTGCGAGGTCTTTCCCTTTAGGTTTTACCCCAACAATGTTTTCATTAGTTTCGCTCACTCTCGAAATCAAGCATTTTACAGCAGGTTGGAGCAGCCTGTATCTCAGCACAGGAATAAGGTAGGGAAGAATTCTAAGGATCATTTTGACTGCCTCCAGAAGTTAGATCAGATGGCAAATTGGATTTGGTGCTAGGTCTTTCCCTTTAGGTTTTACCCCAACAATGTTTTCATTAGTTTCGCTCACTCTCGAAATCAAGCATTTTACAGCAGGTTGGAGCAGCCTGTATCTCAGCACAGGAATAAGGTAGGGAAGAATTCTAAGGATCATTTTGACTGCCTCCAGAAGTTAGATCAGATGGCAAATTGGATTTGGTGCTAGGTCTTTCCCTTTAGGTTTTACCCCAACAATGTTTTCATTAGTTTCGCTCACTCTCGAAATCAAGCATTTTACAGCAGGTTGGAGCAGCCTGTATCTCAGCACAGGAATAAGGTAGGGAAGAATTCAAATACTCATTTTGACTGCCTCCAGAAGTTAGATCAGATGGCCAATGCAATTTGGTGCTAGGCCTTTCCCTTTAGGTTTTACCCCAACAATGTTTTCATTAGTTTCGCTCACTCTCGAAATCAAGCATTTTACAGCAGGTTGGAGCAGCCTGTATCTCAGCAGAGGAATAAGGTAGGGAAGAATTCTAAGGATCATTTTGACTGCCTCCAGAAGTTAGATCAGATGGCAAATTGGATTTGGTGCTAGGTCTTTCCCTTTAGCTTTTACCCCAACAATGTTTTCATTAGTTTCGCTCACTCTCGAAATCAAGCATTTTACAGCAGGTTGGAGCAGCCTGTATCTCAGCACAGGAATAAGGTAGGGAAGAATTCTAAGGATCATTTTGACTGCCTCCAGAAGTTAGATCAGATGGCAAATTGGATTTGGTGCTAGGTCTTTCCCTTTAGCTTTTACCCCAACAATGTTTTCATTAGTTTCGCTCACTCTCGAAATCAAGCATTTTACAGCAGGTTGGAGCAGCCTGTATCTCAGCACAGGAATAAGGTAGGGAAGAATTCTAAGGATCATTTTGACTGCCTCCAGAAGTTAGATCAGATGGCCAATGCAATTTGGTGCTAGGTCTTTCCCTTTAGGTTTTACCCCAACAATGTTTTCATTAGTTTCGCTCACTCTCGAAATCAAGCATTTTACAGCAGGTTGGAGCAGCCTGTATCTCAGCACAGGAATAAGGTAGGGAAGAATTCTAAGGATCATTTTGACTGCCTCCAGAAGTTAGATCAGATGACAAATTGTATTTGGTGCTCGGTCTTTCCCTTTAGGTTTTACCCCAACAATGTTTTCATTAGTTTCGCTCCCTCTCGAAATCAAGCATTTTACAGCAGGTTGGAGCAGCCTGTATCTCAGCACAGGAATAAGGTAGGGAAGAATTCAAATACTCATTTTGACTGCCTCCAGAAGTTAGATCAGATGGCCAATGCAATTTGGTGCTAGGCCTTTCCCTTTAGGTTTTACCCCAACAATGTTTTCAGTAGTTTCGCTCACTCTCGAAATCAAGCATTTTGCAGCAGGTTGGAGCAGCCTGTATCTCAGCACAGGAATAAGGTAGGGAAGAATTCTAAGGATCATTTTGACTGCCTCCAGAAGTTAGATCAGATGGCCAATGCAATTTGGTGCTAGGTCTTTCCCTTTAGGTTTTACCCCAACAATGTTTTCATTAGTTTCGCTCACTCTCGAAATCAAGCATTTTACAGCAGGTTGGAGCAGCCTGTATCTCAGCACAGGAATAAGGTAGGGAAGAATTCAAATACTCATTTTGACTGCCTCCAGAAGTTAGATCAGATGGCAAATTGTATTTGGTGCTAGGTCTTTCCCTTTAGGTTTTACCCCAACAATGTTTTCATTAGTTTCGCTCACTCTCGAAATCAAGCATTTTACAGCAGGTTGGAGCAGCCTGTATCTCAGCACAGGAATAAGGTAGGGAAGAATTCAAATACTCATTTTGACTGCCTCCAGAAGTTAGATCAGATGGCAATCGAATTTGGTGCGAGGTCTTTCCCTTTAGGTTTTACCCCAACAATGTTTTCATTAGTTTCGCTCACTCTCGAAATCAAGCATTTTACAGCAGGTTGGAGCAGCCTGTATCTCAGCACAGGAATAAGGTAGGGAAGAATTCAAATACTCATTTTGACTGCCTCCAGAAGTTAGATCAGATGGCAAATTGGATTTGGTGCTAGGTCTTTCCATTTAGGTTTTACCCCAACAATGTTTTCATTAGTTTCGCTCACTCTCGAAATCAAGCATTTTACAGCAGGTTGGAGCAGCCTGTATCTCAGCACAGGAATAAGGTAGGGAAGAATTCTAAGGATCATTTTGACTGCCTCCAGAAGTTAGATCAGATGGCAAATTGGATTTGGTGCTAGGTCTTTCCCTTTAGGTTTTACCCCAACAATGTTTTCATTAGTTTCGCTCACTCTCGAAATCAAGCATTTTACAGCAGGTTGGAGCAGCCTGTATCTCAGCACAGGAATAAGGTAGGGAAGAATTCAAATACTCATTTTGACTGCCTCCAGAAGTTAGATCAGATGGCCAATGCAATTTGGTGCTAGGCCTTTCCCTTTAGGTTTTACCCCAACAATGTTTTCATTAGTTTCGCTCACTCTCGAAATCAAGCATTTTACAGCAGGTTGGAGCAGCCTGTATCTCAGCACAGGAATAAGGTAGGGAAGAATTCAAATACTCATTTTGACTGCCTCCAGAAGTTAGATCAGATGGCCAATGGAATTTGGTGCTAGGTCTTTCCCTTTAGGTTTTACCCCAACAATGTTTTCATTAGTTTCGCTCACTCTCGAAATCAAGCATTTTACAGCAGGTTGGAGCAGCCTGTATCTCAGCACAGGAATAAGGTAGGGAAGAATTCTAAGGATCATTTTGACTGCCTCCAGAAGTTAGATCAGATGGCAAATTGGATTTGGTGCTAGGTCTTTCCCTTTAGGTTTTACCCCAACAATGTTTTCATTAGTTTCGCTCACTCTCGAAATCAAGCATTTTACAGCAGGTTGGAGCAGCCTGTATCTCAGCACAGGAATAAGGTAGGGAAGAATTCTAAGGCTCATTTTGACTGCCTCCAGAAGTTAGATCAGATGGCAAATTGGATTTGGTGCTAGGTCTTTCCCTTTAGGTTTTACCCCAACAATGTTTTCATTAGTTTCGCTCACTCTCGAAATCAAGCATTTTACAGCAGGTTGGAGCAGCCTGTATCTCAGCACAGGAATAAGGTAGGGAAGAATTCTAAGGATCATTTTGACTGCCTCCAGAAGTTAGATCAGATGGCAAATTGGATTTGGTGCTAGGTCTTTCCCTTTAGGTTTTACCCCAACAATGTTTTCATTAGTTTCGCTCCCTCTCGAAATCAAGCATTTTACAGCAGGTTGGAGCAGCCTGTATCTCAGCACAGGAATAAGGTAGGGAAGAATTCTAAGGATCATTTTGACTGCCTCCAGAAGTTAGATCAGATGGCAAATTGGATTTGGTGCTAGGTCTTTCCCTTTAGGTTTTACCCCAACAATGTTTTCATTAGTTTCGCTCCCTCTCGAAATCAAGCATTTTACAGCAGGTTGGAGCAGCCTGTATCTCAGCACAGGAATAAGGTAGGGAAGAATTCTAAGGATCATTTTGACTGCCTCCAGAAGTTAGATCAGATGGCAAATTGGATTTGGTGCTAGGTCTTTCCCTTTAGGTTTTACCCCAACAATGTTTTCATTAGTTTCGCTCACTCTCGAAATCAAGCATTTTACAGCAGGTTGGAGCAGCCTGTATCTCAGCACAGGAATAAGGTAGGGAAGAATTCTAAGGATCATTTTGACTGCCTCCAGAAGTTAGATCAGATGGCAAATTGGATTTGGTGCTAGGTCTTTCCCTTTAGGTTTTACCCCAACAATGTTTTCATTAGTTTCGCTCCCTCTCGAAATCAAGCATTTTACAGCAGGTTGGAGCAGCCTGTATCTCAGCACAGGAATAAGGTAGGGAAGAATTCTAAGGATCATTTTGACTGCCTCCAGAAGTTAGATCAGATGGCAAATTGGATTTGGTGCTAGGTCTTTCCCTTTAGGTTTTACCCCAACAATGTTTTCATTAGTTTCGCTCACTCTCGAAATCAAGCATTTTACAGCAGGTTGGAGCAGCCTGTATCTCAGCACAGGAATAAGGTAGGGAAGAATTCTAAGGATCATTTTGACTGCCTCCAGAAGTTAGATCAGATGGCAAATTGGATTTGGTGCTAGGTCTTTCCCTTTAGGTTTTACCCCAACAATGTTTTCATTAGTTTCGCTCACTCTCGAAATCAAGCATTTTACAGCAGGTTGGAGCAGCCTGTATCTCAGCACAGGAATAAGGTAGGGAAGAATTCTAAGGATCATTTTGACTGCCTCCAGAAGTTAGATCAGATGGCCAATGCAATTTGGTGCTAGGCCTTTCCCTTTAGGTTTTACCCCAACAATGTTTTCATTAGTTTCGCTCACTCTCGAAATCAAGCATTTTACAGCAGGTTGGAGCAGCCTGTATCTCAGCACAGGAATAAGGTAGGGAAGAATTCAAATACTCATTTTGACTGCCTCCAGAAGTTAGATCAGATGGCCAATGGAATTTGGTGCTAGGTCTTTCCCTTTAGGTTTTACCCCAACAATGTTTTCATTAGTTTCGCTCACTCTCGAAATCAAGCATTTTACAGCAGGTTGGAGCAGCCTGTATCTCAGCACAGGAATAAGGTAGGGAAGAATTCTAAGGATCATTTTGACTGCCTCCAGAAGTTAGATCAGATGGCAAATTGGATTTGGTGCTAGGTCTTTCCCTTTAGGTTTTACCCCAACAATGTTTTCATTAGTTTCGCTCACTCTCGAAATCAAGCATTTTACAGCAGGTTGGAGCAGCCTGTATCTCAGCACAGGAATAAGGTAGGGAAGAATTCTAAGGCTCATTTTGACTGCCTCCAGAAGTTAGATCAGATGGCAAATTGGATTTGGTGCTAGGTCTTTCCCTTTAGGTTTTACCCCAACAATGTTTTCATTAGTTTCGCTCACTCTCGAAATCAAGCATTTTACAGCAGGTTGGAGCAGCCTGTATCTCAGCACAGGAATAAGGTAGGGAAGAATTCAAATACTCATTTTGACTGCCTCCAGAAGTTAGATCAGATGGCCAATGCAATTTGGTGCTAGGTCTTTCCCTTTAGGTTTTACCCCAACAATGTTTTCATTAGTTTCGCTCCCTCTCGAAATCAAGCATTTTACAGCAGGTTGGAGCAGCCTGTATCTCAGCACAGGAATAAGGTAGGGAAGAATTCTAAGGATCATTTTGACTGCCTCCAGAAGTTAGATCAGATGGCAATGGAATTTGGTGCGAGGTCTTTCCCTTTAGGTTTTACCCCAACAATGTTTTCATTAGTTTCGCTCACTCTCGAAATCAAGCATTTTACAGCAGGTTGGAGCAGCCTGTATCTCAGCACAGGAATAAGGTAGGGAAGAATTCTAAGGATCATTTTGACTGCCTCCAGAAGTTAGATCAGATGGCAAATTGGATTTGGTGCTAGGTCTTTCCCTTTAGGTTTTACCCCAACAATGTTTTCATTAGTTTCGCTCACTCTCGAAATCAAGCATTTTACAGCAGGTTGGAGCAGCCTGTATCTCAGCACAGGAATAAGGTAGGGAAGAATTCTAAGGATCATTTTGACTGCCTCCAGAAGTTAGATCAGATGGCAAATTGGATTTGGTGCTAGGTCTTTCCCTTTAGGTTTTACCCCAACAATGTTTTCATTAGTTTCGCTCACTCTCGAAATCAAGCATTTTACAGCAGGTTGGAGCAGCCTGTATCTCAGCACAGGAATAAGGTAGGGAAGAATTCAAATACTCATTTTGACTGCCTCCAGAAGTTAGATCAGATGGCCAATGCAATTTGGTGCTAGGCCTTTCCCTTTAGGTTTTACCCCAACAATGTTTTCATTAGTTTCGCTCACTCTCGAAATCAAGCATTTTGCAGCAGGTTGGAGCAGCCTGTATCTCAGCACAGGAATAAGGTAGGGAAGAATTCAAATACTCATTTTGACTGCCTCCAGAAGTTAGATCAGATGGCCAATGCAATTTGGTGCTAGGTCTTTCCCTTTAGGTTTTACCCCAACAATGTTTTCATTAGTTTCGCTCACTCTCGAAATCAAGCATTTTACAGCAGGTTGGAGCAGCCTGTATCTCAGCAGAGGAATAAGGTAGGGAAGAATTCTAAGGATCATTTTGACTGCCTCCAGAAGTTAGATCAGATGGCAAATTGGATTTGGTGCTAGGTCTTTCCCTTTAGCTTTTACCCCAACAATGTTTTCATTAGTTTCGCTCACTCTCGAAATCAAGCATTTTACAGCAGGTTGGAGCAGCCTGTATCTCAGCACAGGAATAAGGTAGGGAAGAATTCTAAGGATCATTTTGACTGCCTCCAGAAGTTAGATCAGATGGCAAATTGGATTTGGTGCTAGGTCTTTCCCTTTAGCTTTTACCCCAACAATGTTTTCATTAGTTTCGCTCACTCTCGAAATCAAGCATTTTACAGCAGGTTGGAGCAGCCTGTATCTCAGCACAGGAATAAGGTAGGGAAGAATTCTAAGGATCATTTTGACTGCCTCCAGAAGTTAGATCAGATGACAAATTGTATTTGGTGCTCGGTCTTTCCCTTTAGGTTTTACCCCAACAATGTTTTCATTAGTTTCGCTCACTCTCGAAATCAAGCATTTTACAGCAGGTTGGAGCAGCCTGTATCTCAGCACAGGAATAAGGTAGGGAAGAATTCAAATACTCATTTTGACTGCCTCCAGAAGTTAGATCAGATGGCCAATGCAATTTGGTGCTAGGCCTTTCCCTTTAGGTTTTACCCCAACAATGTTTTCAGTAGTTTCGCTCACTCTCGAAATCAAGCATTTTGCAGCAGGTTGGAGCAGCCTGTATCTCAGCACAGGAATAAGGTAGGGAAGAATTCTAAGGATCATTTTGACTGCCTCCAGAAGTTAGATCAGATGGCCAATGCAATTTGGTGCTAGGTCTTTCCCTTTAGGTTTTACCCCAACAATGTTTTCATTAGTTTCGCTCACTCTCGAAATCAAGCATTTTACAGCAGGTTGGAGCAGCCTGTATCTCAGCACAGGAATAAGGTAGGGAAGAATTCAAATACTCATTTTGACTGCCTCCAGAAGTTAGATCAGATGGCAAATTGTATTTGGTGCTAGGTCTTTCCCTTTAGGTTTTACCCCAACAATGTTTTCATTAGTTTCGCTCACTCTCGAAATCAAGCATTTTACAGCAGGTTGGAGCAGCCTGTATCTCAGCACAGGAATAAGGTAGGGAAGAATTCAAATACTCATTTTGACTGCCTCCAGAAGTTAGATCAGATGGCAATCGAATTTGGTGCGAGGTCTTTCCCTTTAGGTTTTACCCCAACAATGTTTTCATTAGTTTCGCTCACTCTCGAAATCAAGCATTTTACAGCAGGTTGGAGCAGCCTGTATCTCAGCACAGGAATAAGGTAGGGAAGAATTCAAATACTCATTTTGACTGCCTCCAGAAGTTAGATCAGATGGCAAATTGGATTTGGTGCTAGGTCTTTCCATTTAGGTTTTACCCCAACAATGTTTTCATTAGTTTCGCTCACTCTCGAAATCAAGCATTTTACAGCAGGTTGGAGCAGCCTGTATCTCAGCACAGGAATAAGGTAGGGAAGAATTCTAAGGATCATTTTGACTGCCTCCAGAAGTTAGATCAGATGGCAAATTGGATTTGGTGCTAGGTCTTTCCCTTTAGGTTTTACCCCAACAATGTTTTCATTAGTTTCGCTCACTCTCGAAATCAAGCATTTTACAGCAGGTTGGAGCAGCCTGTATCTCAGCACAGGAATAAGGTAGGGAAGAATTCAAATACTCATTTTGACTGCCTCCAGAAGTTAGATCAGATGGCCAATGGAATTTGGTGCTAGGTCTTTCCCTTTAGGTTTTACCCCAACAATGTTTTCATTAGTTTCGCTCACTCTCGAAATCAAGCATTTTACAGCAGGTTGGAGCAGCCTGTATCTCAGCACAGGAATAAGGTAGGGAAGAATTCTAAGGATCATTTTGACTGCCTCCAGAAGTTAGATCAGATGGCAATGGAATTTGGTGCGAGGTCTTTCCCTTTAGGTTTTACCCCAACAATGTTTTCATTAGTTTCGCTCACTCTCGAAATCAAGCATTTTACAGCAGGTTGGAGCAGCCTGTATCTCAGCACAGGAATAAGGTAGGGAAGAATTCAAATACTCATTTTGACTGCCTCCAGAAGTTAGATCAGATGGCAAATTGGATTTGGTGCTAGGTCTTTCCCTTTAGGTTTTACCCCAACAATGTTTTCATTAGTTTCGCTCACTCTCGAAATCAAGCATTTTACAGCAGGTTGGAGCAGCCTGTATCTCAGCAGAGGAATAAGGTAGGGAAGAATTCTAAGGATCATTTTGACTGCCTCCAGAAGTTAGATCAGATGGCAAATTGGATTTGGTGCTAGGTCTTTCCCTTTAGGTTTTACCCCAACAATGTTTTCATTAGTTTCGCTCACTCTCGAAATCAAGCATTTTACAGCAGGTTGGAGCAGCCTGTATCTCAGCACAGGAATAAGGTAGGGAAGAATTCTAAGGATCATTTTGACTGCCTCCAGAAGTTAGATCAGATGGCAAATTGGATTTGGTGCTAGGTCTTTCCCTTTAGGTTTTACCCCAACAATGTTTTCATTAGTTTCGCTCACTCTCGAAATCAAGCATTTTACAGCAGGTTGGAGCAGCCTGTATCTCAGCACAGGAATAAGGTAGGGAAGAATTCAAATACTCATTTTGACTGCCTCCAGAAGTTAGATCAGATGGCCAATGCAATTTGGTGCTAGGTCTTTCCCTTTAGGTTTTACCCCAACAATGTTTTCATTAGTTTCGCTCACTCTCGAAATCAAGCATTTTACAGCAGGTTGGAGCAGCCTGTATCTCAGCACAGGAATAAGGTAGGGAAGAATTCTAAGGATCATTTTGACTGCCTCCAGAAGTTAGATCAGATGGCCAATGCAATTTGGTGCTAGGTCTTTCCCTTTAGGTTTTACCCCAACAATGTTTTCATTAGTTTCGCTCACTCTCGAAATCAAGCATTTTACAGCAGGTTGGAGCAGCCTGTATCTCAGCACAGGAATAAGGTAGGGAAGAATTCTAAGGATCATTTTGACTGCCTCCAGAAGTTAGATCAGATGGCAAATTGGATTTGGTGCTAGGTCTTTCCCTTTAGGTTTTACCCCAACAATGTTTTCATTAGTTTCGCTCACTCTCGAAATCAAGCATTTTACAGCAGGTTGGAGCAGCCTGTATCTCAGCACAGGAATAAGGTAGGGAAGAATTCTAAGGATCATTTTGACTGCCTCCAGAAGTTAGATCAGATGACAAATTGTATTTGGTGCTCGGTCTTTCCCTTTAGGTTTTACCCCAACAATGTTTTCATTAGTTTCGCTCCCTCTCGAAATCAAGCATTTTACAGCAGGTTGGAGCAGCCTGTATCTCAGCACAGGAATAAGGTAGGGAAGAATTCTAAGGATCATTTTGACTGCCTCCAGAAGTTAGATCAGATGGCAAATTGTATTTGGTGCTAGGTCTTTCCCTTTAGGTTTTACCCCAACAATGTTTTCATTAGTTTCGCTCACTCTCGAAATCAAGCATTTTACAGCAGGTTGGAGCAGCCTGTATCTCAGCACAGGAATAAGGTAGGGAAGAATTCTAAGGATCATTTTGACTGCCTCCAGAAGTTAGATCAGATGGCCAATGGAATTTGGTACTAGGTCTTTCCCTTTAGGTTTTACCCCAACAATGTTTTCATTAGTTTCGCTCACTCTCGAAATCAAGCATTTTACAGCAGGTTGGAGCAGCCTGTATCTCAGCACAGGAATAAGGTAGGGAAGAATTCAAATACTCATTTTGACTGCCTCCAAAAGTTAGATCAGATGGCCAATGCAATTTGGTGCTAGGCCTTTCCCTTTAGGTTTTACCCCAACAATGTTTTCATTAGTTTTGCTCACTCTCGAAATCAAGCATTTTACAGCAGGTTGGAGCAGCCTGTATCTCAGCACAGGAATAAGGTAGGGAAGAATTCTAAGGATCATTTTGACTGCCTCCAGAAGTTAGATCAGATGGCCAATGCAATTTGGTGCTAGGTCTTTCCCTTTAGGTTTTACCCCAACAATGTTTTCATTAGTTTCGCTCACTCTCGAAATCAAGCATTTTACAGCAGGTTGGAGCAGCCTGTATCTCAGCACAGGAATAAGGTAGGGAAGAATTCTAAGGATCATTTTGACTGCCTCCAGAAGTTAGATCAGATGACAAATTGTATTTGGTGCTCGGTCTTTCCCTTTAGGTTTTACCCCAACAATGTTTTCATTAGTTTCGCTCCCTCTCGAAATCAAGCATTTTACAGCAGGTTGGAGCAGCCTGTATCTCAGCACAGGAATAAGGTAGGGAAGAATTCTAAGGATCATTTTGACTGCCTCCAGAAGTTAGATCAGATGGCAAATTGTATTTGGTGCTAGGTCTTTCCCTTTAGGTTTTACCCCAACAATGTTTTCATTAGTTTCGCTCACTCTCGAAATCAAGCATTTTACAGCAGGTTGGAGCAGCCTGTATCTCAGCACAGGAATAAGGTAGGGAAGAATTCTAAGGATCATTTTGACTGCCTCCAGAAGTTAGATCAGATGGCCAATGGAATTTGGTGCTAGGTCTTTCCCTTTAGGTTTTACCCCAACAATGTTTTCATTAGTTTCGCTCACTCTCGAAATCAAGCATTTTACAGCAGGTTGGAGCAGCCTGTATCTCAGCACAGGAATAAGGTAGGGAAGAATTCAAATACTCATTTTGACTGCCTCCAGAAGTTAGATCAGATGGCCAATGGAATTTGGTGCTAGGTCTTTCCCTTTAGGTTTTACCCCAACAATGTTTTCATTAGTTTCGCTCACTCTCGAAATCAAGCATTTTACAGCAGGTTGGAGCAGCCTGTATCTCAGCACAGGAATAAGGTAGGGAAGAATTCAAATACTCATTTTGACTGCCTCCAGAAGTTAGATCAGATGGCCAATGGAATTTGGTGCTAGGTCTTTCCCTTTAGGTTTTACCCCAACAATGTTTTCATTAGTTTCGCTCACTCTCGAAATCAAGCATTTTACAGCAGGTTGGAGCAGCCTGTATCTCAGCACAGGAATAAGGTAGGGAAGAATTCTAAGGATCATTTTGACTGCCTCCAGAAGTTAGATCAGATGGCAATGGAATTTGGTGCTAGGTCTTTCCCTTTAGGTTTTACCCCAACAATGTTTTCATTAGTTTCGCTCACTCTCGAAATCAAGCATTTTACAGCAGGTTGGAGCAGCCTGTATCTCAGCACAGGAATAAGGAAGGGAAGAATTCAAATACTCATTTTGACTGCCTCCAGAAGTTAGATCAGATGGCAAATTGGATTTGGTGCGAGGTCTTTCCCTTTAGGTTTTACCCCAACAATGTTTTCATTAGTTTCGCTCACTCTCGAAATCAAGCATTTTACAGCAGGTTGGAGCAGCCTGTATCTCAGCACAGGAATAAGGTAGGGAAGAATTCAAATACTCATTTTGACTGCCTCCAGAAGTTAGATCAGATGGCAAATTGGATTTGGTGCTAGGTCTTTCCCTTTAGGTTTTACCCCAACAATGTTTTCATTAGTTTCGCTCACTCTCGAAATCAAGCATTTTACAGCAGGTTGGAGCAGCCTGTATCTCAGCAGAGGAATAAGGTAGGGAAGAAATCTAAGGATCATTTTGACTGCCTCCAGAAGTTAGATCAGATGGCAAATTGGATTTGGTGCTAGGTCTTTCCCTTTAGGTTTTACCCCAACAATGTTTTCATTAGTTTCGCTCACTCTCGAAATCAAGCATTTTACAGCAGGTTGGAGCAGCCTGTATCTCAGCACAGGAATAAGGTAGGGAAGAATTCTAAGGATCATTTTGACTGCCTCCAGAAGTTAGATCAGATGGCCAATGGAATTTGGTGCTAGGTCTTTCCCTTTAGGTTTTACCCCAACAATGTTTTCATTAGTTTCGCTCCCTCTCGAAATCAAGCATTTTACAGCAGGTTGGAGCAGCCTGTATCTCAGCACAGGAATAAGGTAGGGAAGAATTCAAATACTCATTTTGACTGCCTCCAGAAGTTAGATCAGATGGCAAATTGGATTTGGTGCTAGGTCTTTCCCTTTAGGTTTTACCCCAACAATGTTTTCATTAGTTTCGCTCACTCTCGAAATCAAGCATTTTACAGCAGGTTGGAGCAGCCTGTATCTCAGCACAGGAATAAGGTAGGGAAGAATTCTAAGGATCATTTTGACTGCCTCCAGAAGTTAGATCAGATGGCAAATTGGATTTGGTGCTAGGTCTTTCCCTTTAGGTTTTACCCCAACAATGTTTTCATTAGTTTCGCTCACTCTCGAAATCAAGCATTTTACAGCAGGTTGGAGCAGCCTGTATCTCAGCACAGGAATAAGGTAGGGAAGAATTCTAAGGATCATTTTGACTGCCTCCAGAAGTTAGATCAGATGGCAAATTGGATTTGGTGCTAGGTCTTTCCCTTTAGGTTTTACCCCAACAATGTTTTCATTAGTTTCGCTCACTCTCGAAATCAAGCATTTTACAGCAGGTTGGAGCAGCCTGTATCTCAGCACAGGAATAAGGTAGGGAAGAATTCTAAGGATCATTTTGACTGCCTCCAGAAGTTAGATCAGATGGCAAATTGGATTTGGTGCTAGGTCTTTCCCTTTAGGTTTTACCCCAACAATGTTTTCATTAGTTTCGCTCACTCTCGAAATCAAGCATTTTACAGCAGGTTGGAGCAGCCTGTATCTCAGCACAGGAATAAGGTAGGGAAGAATTCAAATACTCATTTTGACTGCCTCCAGAAGTTAGATCAGATGGCCAATGCAATTTGGTGCTAGGCCTTTCCCTTTAGGTTTTACCCCAACAATGTTTTCATTAGTTTCGCTCACTCTCGAAATCAAGCATTTTACAGCAGGTTGGAGCAGCCTGTATCTCAGCACAGGAATAAGGTAGGGAAGAATTCTAAGGATCATTTTGACTGCCTCCAGAAGTTAGATCAGATGGCCAATGGAATTTGGTGCTAGGTCTTTCCCTTTAGGTTTTACCCCAACAATGTTTTCATTAGTTTCGCTCACTCTCGAAATCAAGCATTTTACAGCAGGTTGGAGCAGCCTGTATCTCAGCACAGGAATAAGGTAGGGAAGAATTCAAATACTCATTTTGACTGCCTCCAGAAGTTAGATCAGATGGCCAATGGAATTTGGTGCTAGGTCTTTCCCTTTAGGTTTTACCCCAACAATGTTTTCATTAGTTTCGCTCACTCTCGAAATCAAGCATTTTACAGCAGGTTGGAGCAGCCTGTATCTCAGCACAGGAATAAGGTAGGGAAGAATTCTAAGG
>NW_027143879.1:0-46039 GCF_026170545.1 Melanerpes formicivorus
CCTTATTCCTGTGCTGAGATACAGGCTGCTCCAACCTGCTGTAAAATGCTTGATTTCGAGAGTGAGCGAAACTAATGAAAACATTGTTGGGGTAAAACCTAAAGGGAAAGACCTAGCACCAAATCCAATTTGCCATCTGATCTAACTTCTGGAGGCAGTCAAAATGATCCTTAGAATTCTTCCCTACCTTATTCCTGTGCTGAGATACAGGCTGCTCCAACCTGCTGTAAAATGCTTGATTTCGAGAGTGAGCGAAACTAATGAAAACATTGTTGGGGTAAAACCTAAAGGGAAAGACCTAGCACCAAATCCAATTGGCCATCTGATCTAACTTCTGGAGGCAGTCAAAATGAGTATTTGAATTCTTCCCTACCTTATTCCTGTGCTGAGATACAGGCTGCTCCAACCTGCTGTAAAATGCTTGATTTCGAGAGTGAGCGAAACTAATGAAAACATTGTTAGGGTAAAACCTAAAGGGAAAGACCTAGCACCAAATCCAATTTGCCATCTGATCTAACTTCTGGAGGCAGTCAAAATGATCCTTAGAATTCTTCCCTACCTTATTCCTGTGCTGAGATACAGGCTGCTCCAACCTGCTGTAAAATGCTTGATTTCGAGAGTGAGCGAAACTAATGAAAACATTGTTGGGGTAAAACCTAAAGGGAAAGACCTAGCACCAAATCCAATTTGCCATCTGATCTAACTTCTGGAGGCAGTCAAAATGATCCTTAGAATTCTTCCCTACCTTATTCCTGTGCTGAGATACAGGCTGCTCCAACCTGCTGTAAAATGCTTGATTTCGAGAGTGAGCGAAACTAATGAAAACATTGTTGGGGTAAAACCTAAAGGGAAAGACCTAGCACCAAATCCAATTTGCCATCTGATCTAACTTCTGGAGGCAGTCAAAATGATCCTTAGAATTCTTCCCTACCTTATTCCTGTGCTGAGATACAGGCTGCTCCAACCTGCTGTAAAATGCTTGATTTCGAGAGTGAGCGAAACTAATGAAAACATTGTTGGGGTAAAACCTAAAGGGAAAGACCTAGCACCAAATCCAATTTGCCATCTGATCTAACTTCTGGAGGCAGTCAAAATGATCCTTAGAATTCTTCCCTACCTTATTCCTGTGCTGAGATACAGGCTGCTCCAACCTGCTGTAAAATGCTTGATTTCGAGAGTGAGCGAAACTAATGAAAACATTGTTGGGGTAAAACCTAAAGGGAAAGACCTAGCACCAAATCCAATTTGCCATCTGATCTAACTTCTGGAGGCAGTCAAAATGATCCTTAGAATTCTTCCCTACCTTATTCCTGTGCTGAGATACAGGCTGCTCCAACCTGCTGTAAAATGCTTGATTTCGAGAGTGAGCGAAACTAATGAAAACATTGTTGGGGTAAAACCTAAAGGGAAAGACCTAGCACCAAATCCAATTTGCCATCTGATCTAACTTCTGGAGGCAGTCAAAATGATCCTTAGAATTCTTCCCTACCTTATTCCTGTGCTGAGATACAGGCTGCTCCAACCTGCTGTAAAATGCTTGATTTCGAGAGTGAGCGAAACTAATGAAAACATTGTTGGGGTAAAACCTAAAGGGAAAGACCTAGCACCAAATCCAATTTGCCATCTGATCTAACTTCTGGAGGCAGTCAAAATGATCCTTAGAATTCTTCCCTACCTTATTCCTGTGCTGAGATACAGGCTGCTCCAACCTGCTGTAAAATGCTTGATTTCGAGAGTGAGCGAAACTAATGAAAACATTGTTGGGGTAAAACCTAAAGGGAAAGACCTAGCACCAAATCCAATTTGCCATCTGATCTAACTTCTGGAGGCAGTCAAAATGATCCTTAGAATTCTTCCCTACCTTATTCCTGTGCTGAGATACAGGCTGCTCCAACCTGCTGTAAAATGCTTGATTTCGAGAGTGAGCGAAACTAATGAAAACATTGTTGGGGTAAAACCTAAAGGGAAAGACCTAGCACCAAATTCCATTGGCCATCTGATCTAACTTCTGGAGGCAGTCAAAATGATCCTTAGAATTCTTCCCTACCTTATTCCTGTGCTGAGATACAGGCTGCTCCAACCTGCTGTAAAATGCTTGATTTCGAGAGTGAGCGAAACTAATGAAAACATTGTTGGGGTAAAACCTAAAGGGAAAGACCTAGCACCAAATCCAATTTGCCATCTGATCTAACTTCTGGAGGCAGTCAAAATGAGTATTTGAATTCTTCCCTACCTTATTCCTGTGCTGAGATACAGGCTGCTCCAACCTGCTGTAAAATGCTTGATTTCGAGAGTGAGCGAAACTAATGAAAACATTGTTGGGGTAAAACCTAAAGGGAAAGACCTAGCACCAAATCCAATTGGCCATCTGATCTAACTTCTGGAGGCAGTCAAAATGATCCTTAGAATTCTTCCCTACCTTATTCCTGTGCTGAGATACAGGCTGCTCCAACCTGCTGTAAAATGCTTGATTTCGAGAGTGAGCGAAACTAATGAAAACATTGTTGGGGTAAAACCTAAAGGGAAAGACCTAGCACCAAATCCAATTTGCCATCTGATCTAACTTCTGGAGGCAGTCAAAATGATCCTTAGAATTCTTCCCTACCTTATTCCTGTGCTGAGATACAGGCTGCTCCAACCTGCTGTAAAATGCTTGATTTCGAGAGTGAGCGAAACTAATGAAAACTTTGTTGGGGTAAAACCTAAAGGGAAAGACCTAGCACCAAATCCAATTTGCCATCTGATCTAACTTCTGGAGGCAGTCAAAATGATCCTTAGAATTCTTCCCTACCTTATTCCTGTGCTGAGATACAGGCTGCTCCAACCTGCTGTAAAATGCTTGATTTCGAGAGTGAGCGAAACTAATGAAAACATTGTTGGGGTAAAACCTAAAGGGAAAGACCTAGCACCAAATCCAATTTGCCATCTGATCTAACTTCTGGAGGCAGTCAAAATGATCCTTAGAATTCTTCCCTACCTTATTCCTGTGCTGAGATACAGGCTGCTCCAACCTGCTGTAAAATGCTTGATTTCGAGAGTGAGCGAAACTAATGAAAACATTGTTGGGGTAAAACCTAAAGGGAAAGACCTAGCACCAAATCCAATTTGCCATCTGATCTAACTTCTGGAGGCAGTCAAAATGATCCTTAGAATTCTTCCCTACCTTATTCCTGTGCTGAGATACAGGCTGCTCCAACCTGCTGTAAAATGCTTGATTTCGAGAGTGAGCGAAACTAATGAAAACATTGTTGGGGTAAAACCTAAAGGGAAAGACCTAGCACCAAATCCAATTTGCCATCTGATCTAACTTCTGGAGGCAGTCAAAATGATCCTTAGAATTCTTCCCTACCTTATTCCTGTGCTGAGATACAGGCTGCTCCAACCTGCTGTAAAATGCTTGATTTCGAGAGTGAGCGAAACTAATGAAAACATTGTTGGGGTAAAACCTAAAGGGAAAGACCTAGCACCAAATCCAATTTGCCATCTGATCTAACTTCTGGAGGCAGTCAAAATGATCCTTAGAATTCTTCCCTACCTTATTCCTGTGCTGAGATACAGGCTGCTCCAACCTGCTGTAAAATGCTTGATTTCGAGAGTGAGCGAAACTAATGAAAACATTGTTGGGGTAAAACCTAAAGGGAAAGACCTAGCACCAAATCCAATTTGCCATCTGATCTAACTTCTGGAGGCAGTCAAAATGATCCTTAGAATTCTTCCCTACCTTATTCCTGTGCTGAGATACAGGCTGCTCCAACCTGCTGTAAAATGCTTGATTTCGAGAGTGAGCGAAACTAATGAAAACATTGTTGGGGTAAAACCTAAAGGGAAAGACCTAGCACCAAATCCAATTTGCCATCTGATCTAACTTCTGGAGGCAGTCAAAATGATCCTTAGAATTCTTCCCTACCTTATTCCTGTGCTGAGATACAGGCTGCTCCAAACCTGCTGTAAAATGCTTGATTTCGAGAGTGAGCGAAACTAATGAAAACATTGTTGGGGTAAAACCTAAAGGGAAAGACCTAGCACCAAATCCAATTTGCCATCTGATCTAACTTCTGGAGGCAGTCAAAATGATCCTTAGAATTCTTCCCTACCTTATTCCTGTGCTGAGATACAGGCTGCTCCAACCTGCTGTAAAATGCTTGATTTCGAGAGTGAGCGAAACTAATGAAAACATTGTTGGGGTAAAACCTAAAGGGAAAGACCTAGCACCAAATCCAATTTGCCATCTGATCTAACTTCTGGAGGCAGTCAAAATGATCCTTAGAATTCTTCCCTACCTTATTCCTGTGCTGAGATACAGGCTGCTCCAACCTGCTGTAAAATGCTTGATTTCGAGAGTGAGCGAAACTAATGAAAACATTGTTGGGGTAAAACCTAAAGGGAAAGACCTAGCACCAAATCCAATTTGCCATCTGATCTAACTTCTGGAGGCAGTCAAAATGATCCTTAGAATTCTTCCCTACCTTATTCCTGTGCTGAGATACAGGCTGCTCCAACCTGCTGTAAAATGCTTGATTTCGAGAGTGAGCGAAACTAATGAAAACATTGTTGGGGTAAAACCTAAAGGGAAAGACCTAGCACCAAATCCAATTTGCCATCTGATCTAACTTCTGGAGGCAGTCAAAATGATCCTTAGAATTCTTCCCTACCTTATTCCTGTGCTGAGATACAGGCTGCTCCAACCTGCTGTAAAATGCTTGATTTCGAGAGTGAGCGAAACTAATGAAAACATTGTTGGGGTAAAACCTAAAGGGAAAGACCTAGCACCAAATCCAATTTGCCATCTGATCTAACTTCTGGAGGCAGTCAAAATGATCCTTAGAATTCTTCCCTACCTTATTCCTGTGCTGAGATACAGGCTGCTCCAACCTGCTGTAAAATGCTTGATTTCGAGAGTGAGCGAAACTAATGAAAACATTGTTGGGGTAAAACCTAAAGGGAAAGACCTAGCACCAAATCCAATTTGCCATCTGATCTAACTTCTGGAGGCAGTCAAAATGATCCTTAGAATTCTTCCCTACCTTATTCCTGTGCTGAGATACAGGCTGCTCCAACCTGCTGTAAAATGCTTGATTTCGAGAGTGAGCGAAACTAATGAAAACATTGTTGGGGTAAAACCTAAAGGGAAAGACCTAGCACCAAATCCAATTGGCCATCTGATCTAACTTCTGGAGGCAGTCAAAATGAGTATTTGAATTCTTCCCTACCTTATTCCTGTGCTGAGATACAGGCTGCTCCAACCTGCTGTAAAATGCTTGATTTCGAGAGTGAGCGAAACTAATGAAAACATTGTTGGGGTAAAACCTAAAGGGAAAGGCCTAGCACCAAATCCAATTTGCCATCTGATCTAACTTCTGGAGGCAGTCAAAATGATCCTTAGAATTCTTCCCTACCTTATTCCTGTGCTGAGATACAGGCTGCTCCAACCTGCTGTAAAATGCTTGATTTCGAGAGTGAGCGAAACTAATGAAAACATTGTTGGGGTAAAACCTAAAGGGAAAGGCCTAGCACCAAATCCAATTTGCCATCTGATCTAACTTCTGGAGGCAGTCAAAATGATCCTTAGAATTCTTCCCTACCTTATTCCTGTGCTGAGATACAGGCTGCTCCAACCTGCTGTAAAATGCTTGATTTCGAGAGTGAGCGAAACTAATGAAAACATTGTTGGGGTAAAACCTAAAGGGAAAGACCTAGCACCAAATCCAATTTGCCATCTGATCTAACTTCTGGAGGCAGTCAAAATGATCCTTAGAATTCTTCCCTACCTTATTCCTGTGCTGAGATACAGGCTGCTCCAACCTGCTGTAAAATGCTTGATTTCGAGAGTGAGCGAAACTAATGAAAACATTGTTGGGGTAAAACCTAAAGGGAAAGACCTAGCACCAAATTCCATTGGCCATCTGATCTAACTTCTGGAGGCAGTCAAAATGATCCTTAGAATTCTTCCCTACCTTATTCCTGTGCTGAGATACAGGCTGCTCCAACCTGCTGTAAAATGCTTGATTTCGAGAGTGAGCGAAACTAATGAAAACATTGTTGGGGTAAAACCTAAAGGGAAAGACCTAGCACCAAATCCAATTTGCCATCTGATCTAACTTCTGGAGGCAGTCAAAATGAGTATTTGAATTCTTCCCTACCTTATTCCTGTGCTGAGATACAGGCTGCTCCAACCTGCTGTAAAATGCTTGATTTCGAGAGTGAGCGAAACTAATGAAAACATTGTTGGGGTAAAACCTAAAGGGAAAGACCTAGCACCAAATCCAATTGGCCATCTGATCTAACTTCTGGAGGCAGTCAAAATGATCCTTAGAATTCTTCCCTACCTTATTCCTGTGCTGAGATACAGGCTGCTCCAACCTGCTGTAAAATGCTTGATTTCGAGAGTGAGCGAAACTAATGAAAACATTGTTGGGGTAAAACCTAAAGGGAAAGACCTAGCACCAAATCCAATTTGCCATCTGATCTAACTTCTGGAGGCAGTCAAAATGATCCTTAGAATTCTTCCCTACCTTATTCCTGTGCTGAGATACAGGCTGCTCCAACCTGCTGTAAAATGCTTGATTTCGAGAGTGAGCGAAACTAATGAAAACTTTGTTGGGGTAAAACCTAAAGGGAAAGACCTAGCACCAAATCCAATTTGCCATCTGATCTAACTTCTGGAGGCAGTCAAAATGATCCTTAGAATTCTTCCCTACCTTATTCCTGTGCTGAGATACAGGCTGCTCCAACCTGCTGTAAAATGCTTGATTTCGAGAGTGAGCGAAACTAATGAAAACATTGTTGGGGTAAAACCTAAAGGGAAAGACCTAGCACCAAATCCAATTTGCCATCTGATCTAACTTCTGGAGGCAGTCAAAATGATCCTTAGAATTCTTCCCTACCTTATTCCTGTGCTGAGATACAGGCTGCTCCAACCTGCTGTAAAATGCTTGATTTCGAGAGTGAGCGAAACTAATGAAAACATTGTTGGGGTAAAACCTAAAGGGAAAGACCTAGCACCAAATCCAATTTGCCATCTGATCTAACTTCTGGAGGCAGTCAAAATGATCCTTAGAATTCTTCCCTACCTTATTCCTGTGCTGAGATACAGGCTGCTCCAACCTGCTGTAAAATGCTTGATTTCGAGAGTGAGCGAAACTAATGAAAACATTGTTGGGGTAAAACCTAAAGGGAAAGACCTAGCACCAAATCCAATTTGCCATCTGATCTAACTTCTGGAGGCAGTCAAAATGATCCTTAGAATTCTTCCCTACCTTATTCCTGTGCTGAGATACAGGCTGCTCCAACCTGCTGTAAAATGCTTGATTTCGAGAGTGAGCGAAACTAATGAAAACATTGTTGGGGTAAAACCTAAAGGGAAAGACCTAGCACCAAATCCAATTTGCCATCTGATCTAACTTCTGGAGGCAGTCAAAATGATCCTTAGAATTCTTCCCTACCTTATTCCTGTGCTGAGATACAGGCTGCTCCAACCTGCTGTAAAATGCTTGATTTCGAGAGTGAGCGAAACTAATGAAAACATTGTTGGGGTAAAACCTAAAGGGAAAGACCTAGCACCAAATCCAATTTGCCATCTGATCTAACTTCTGGAGGCAGTCAAAATGATCCTTAGAATTCTTCCCTACCTTATTCCTGTGCTGAGATACAGGCTGCTCCAACCTGCTGTAAAATGCTTGATTTCGAGAGTGAGCGAAACTAATGAAAACATTGTTGGGGTAAAACCTAAAGGGAAAGACCTAGCACCAAATCCAATTTGCCATCTGATCTAACTTCTGGAGGCAGTCAAAATGATCCTTAGAATTCTTCCCTACCTTATTCCTGTGCTGAGATACAGGCTGCTCCAACCTGCTGTAAAATGCTTGATTTCGAGAGTGAGCGAAACTAATGAAACATTGTTGGGGTAAAACCTAAAGGGAAAGACCTAGCACCAAATCCAATTTGCCATCTGATCTAACTTCTGGAGGCAGTCAAAATGATCCTTAGAATTCTTCCCTACCTTATTCCTGTGCTGAGATACAGGCTGCTCCAACCTGCTGTAAAATGCTTGATTTCGAGAGTGAGCGAAACTAATGAAAACATTGTTGGGGTAAAACCTAAAGGGAAAGACCTAGCACCAAATCCAATTTGCCATCTGATCTAACTTCTGGAGGCAGTCAAAATGAGTATTTGAATTCTTCCCTACCTTATTCCTGTGCTGAGATACAGGCTGCTCCAACCTGCTGTAAAATGCTTGATTTCGAGAGTGAGCGAAACTAATGAAAACATTGTTGGGGTAAAACCTAAAGGGAAAGACCTAGCACCAAATCCAATTTGCCATCTGATCTAACTTCTGGAGGCAGTCAAAATGATCCTTAGAATTCTTCCCTACCTTATTCCTGTGCTGAGATACAGGCTGCTCCAACCTGCTGTAAAATGCTTGATTTCGAGAGTGAGCGAAACTAATGAAAACATTGTTGGGGTAAAACCTAAAGGGAAAGACCTAGCACCAAATCCAATTTGCCATCTGATCTAACTTCTGGAGGCAGTCAAAATGATCCTTAGAATTCTTCCCTACCTTATTCCTGTGCTGAGATACAGGCTGCTCCCAACCTGCTGTAAAATGCTTGATTTCGAGAGTGAGCGAAACTAATGAAAACATTGTTGGGGTAAAACCTAAAGGGAAAGACCTAGCACCAAATCCAATTGGCCATCTGATCTAACTTCTGGAGGCAGTCAAAATGATCCTTAGAATTCTTCCCTACCTTATTCCTGTGCTGAGATACAGGCTGCTCCAACCTGCTGTAAAATGCTTGATTTCGAGAGTGAGCGAAACTAATGAAAACATTGTTGGGGTAAAACCTAAAGGGAAAGACCTAGCACCAAATCCAATTTGCCATCTGATCTAACTTCTGGAGGCAGTCAAAATGATCCTTAGAATTCTTCCCTACCTTATTCCTGTGCTGAGATACAGGCTGCTCCAACCTGCTGTAAAATGCTTGATTTCGAGAGTGAGCGAAACTAATGAAAACATTGTTGGGGTAAAACCTAAAGGGAAAGACCTAGCACCAAATCCAATTTGCCATCTGATCTAACTTCTGGAGGCAGTCAAAATGATCCTTAGAATTCTTCCCTACCTTATTCCTGTGCTGAGATACAGGCTGCTCCAACCTGCTGTAAAAATGCTTGATTTCGAGAGTGAGCGAAACTAATGAAAACATTGTTGGGGTAAAACCTAAAGGGAAAGACCTAGCACCAAATCCAATTGGCCATCTGATCTAACTTCTGGAGGCAGTCAAAATGATCCTTAGAATTCTTCCCTACCTTATTCCTGTGCTGAGATACAGGCTGCTCCAACCTGCTGTAAAATGCTTGATTTCGAGAGTGAGCGAAACTAATGAAAACATTGTTGGGGTAAAACCTAAAGGGAAAGACCTAGCACCAAATCCAATTTGCCATCTGATCTAACTTCTGGAGGCAGTCAAAATGATCCTTAGAATTCTTCCCTACCTTATTCCTGTGCTGAGATACAGGCTGCTCCAACCTGCTGTAAAATGCTTGATTTCGAGAGTGAGCGAAACTAATGAAAACATTGTTGGGGTAAAACCTAAAGGGAAAGACCTAGCACCAAATCCAATTGGCCATCTGATCTAACTTCTGGAGGCAGTCAAAATGAGTATTTGAATTCTTCCCTACCTTATTCCTGTGCTGAGATACAGGCTGCTCCAACCTGCTGTAAAATGCTTGATTTCGAGAGTGAGCGAAACTAATGAAAACATTGTTGGGGTAAAACCTAAAGGGAAAGGCCTAGCACCAAATCCAATTTGCCATCTGATCTAACTTCTGGAGGCAGTCAAAATGATCCTTAGAATTCTTCCCTACCTTATTCCTGTGCTGAGATACAGGCTGCTCCAACCTGCTGTAAAATGCTTGATTTCGAGAGTGAGCGAAACTAATGAAAACATTGTTGGGGTAAAACCTAAAGGGAAAGGCCTAGCACCAAATCCAATTTGCCATCTGATCTAACTTCTGGAGGCAGTCAAAATGATCCTTAGAATTCTTCCCTACCTTATTCCTGTGCTGAGATACAGGCTGCTCCAACCTGCTGTAAAATGCTTGATTTCGAGAGTGAGCGAAACTAATGAAAACATTGTTGGGGTAAAACCTAAAGGGAAAGACCTAGCACCAAATCCAATTTGCCATCTGATCTAACTTCTGGAGGCAGTCAAAATGATCCTTAGAATTCTTCCCTACCTTATTCCTGTGCTGAGATACAGGCTGCTCCAACCTGCTGTAAAATGCTTGATTTCGAGAGTGAGCGAAACTAATGAAAACATTGTTGGGGTAAAACCTAAAGGGAAAGACCTAGCACCAAATCCAATTTGCCATCTGATCTAACTTCTGGAGGCAGTCAAAATGATCCTTAGAATTCTTCCCTACCTTATTCCCTGTGCTGAGATACAGGCTGCTCCAACCTGCTGTAAAATGCTTGATTTCGAGAGTGAGCGAAACTAATGAAAACATTGTTGGGGTAAAACCTAAAGGGAAAGACCTAGCACCAAATCCAATTTGCCATCTGATCTAACTTCTGGAGGCAGTCAAAATGAGTATTTCAATTCTTCCCTACCTTATTCCTGTGCTGAGATACAGGCTGCTCCAACCTGCTGTAAAATGCTTGATTTCGAGAGTGAGCGAAACTAATGAAAACATTGTTGGGGTAAAACCTAAAGGGAAAGACCTAGCACCAAATCCAATTTGCCATCTGATCTAACTTCTGGAGGCAGTCAAAATGATCCTTAGAATTCTTCCCTACCTTATTCCTGTGCTGAGATACAGGCTGCTCCAACCTGCTGTAAAATGCTTGATTTCGAGAGTGAGCGAAACTAATGAAAACATTGTTGGGGTAAAACCTAAAGGGAAAGACCTAGCACCAAATCCAATTTGCCATCTGATCTAACTTCTGGAGGCAGTCAAAATGAGTATTTGAATTCTTCCCTACCTTATTCCTGTGCTGAGATACAGGCTGCTCCAACCTGCTGTAAAATGCTTGATTTCGAGAGTGAGCGAAACTAATGAAAACATTGTTGGGGTAAAACCTAAAGGGAAAGACCTAGCACCAAATCCAATTTGCCATCTGATCTAACTTCTGGAGGCAGTCAAAATGATCCTTAGAATTCTTCCCTACCTTATTCCTGTGCTGAGATACAGGCTGCTCCAACCTGCTGTAAAATGCTTGATTTCGAGAGTGAGCGAAACTAATGAAAACATTGTTGGGGTAAAACCTAAAGGGAAAGACCTAGCACCAAATCCAATTTGCCATCTGATCTAACTTCTGGAGGCAGTCAAAATGATCCTTAGAATTCTTCCCTACCTTATTCCTGTGCTGAGATACAGGCTGCTCCAACCTGCTGTAAAATGCTTGATTTCGAGAGTGAGCGAAACTAATGAAAACATTGTTGGGGTAAAACCTAAAGGGAAAGACCTAGCACCAAATCCAATTTGCCATCTGATCTAACTTCTGGAGGCAGTCAAAATGATCCTTAGAATTCTTCCCTACCTTATTCCTGTGCTGAGATACAGGCTGCTCCAACCTGCTGTAAAATGCTTGATTTCGAGAGTGAGCGAAACTAATGAAAACATTGTTGGGGTAAAACCTAAAGGGAAAGACCTAGCACCAAATCCAATTTGCCATCTGATCTAACTTCTGGAGGCAGTCAAAATGATCCTTAGAATTCTTCCCTACCTTATTCCTGTGCTGAGATACAGGCTGCTCCAACCTGCTGTAAAATGCTTGATTTCGAGAGTGAGCGAAACTAATGAAAACATTGTTGGGGTAAAACCTAAAGGGAAAGACCTAGCACCAAATCCAATTTGCCATCTGATCTAACTTCTGGAGGCAGTCAAAATGATCCTTAGAATTCTTCCCTACCTTATTCCTGTGCTGAGATACAGGCTGCTCCAACCTGCTGTAAAATGCTTGATTTCGAGAGTGAGCGAAACTAATGAAAACATTGTTGGGGTAAAACCTAAAGGGAAAGACCTAGCACCAAATCCAATTTGCCATCTGATCTAACTTCTGGAGGCAGTCAAAATGATCCTTAGAATTCTTCCCTACCTTATTCCTGTGCTGAGATACAGGCTGCTCCAACCTGCTGTAAAATGCTTGATTTCGAGAGTGAGCGAAACTAATGAAAACATTGTTGGGGTAAAACCTAAAGGGAAAGACCTAGCACCAAATCCAATTTGCCATCTGATCTAACTTCTGGAGGCAGTCAAAATGATCCTTAGAATTCTTCCCTACCTTATTCCTGTGCTGAGATACAGGCTGCTCCAACCTGCTGTAAAATGCTTGATTTCGAGAGTGAGCGAAACTAATGAAAACATTGTTGGGGTAAAACCTAAAGGGAAAGACCTAGCACCAAATCCAATTTGCCATCTGATCTAACTTCTGGAGGCAGTCAAAATGATCCTTAGAATTCTTCCCTACCTTATTCCTGTGCTGAGATACAGGCTGCTCCAACCTGCTGTAAAATGCTTGATTTCGAGAGTGAGCGAAACTAATGAAAACATTGTTGGGGTAAAACCTAAAGGGAAAGACCTAGCACCAAATCCAATTTGCCATCTGATCTAACTTCTGGAGGCAGTCAAAATGATCCTTAGAATTCTTCCCTACCTTATTCCTGTGCTGAGATACAGGCTGCTCCAACCTGCTGTAAAATGCTTGATTTCGAGAGTGAGCGAAACTAATGAAAACATTGTTGGGGTAAAACCTAAAGGGAAAGACCTAGCACCAAATCCAATTTGCCATCTGATCTAACTTCTGGAGGCAGTCAAAATGATCCTTAGAATTCTTCCCTACCTTATTCCTGTGCTGAGATACAGGCTGCTCCAACCTGCTGTAAAATGCTTGATTTCGAGAGTGAGCGAAACTAATGAAAACATTGTTGGGGTAAAACCTAAAGGGAAAGACCTAGCACCAAATCCAATTTGCCATCTGATCTAACTTCTGGAGGCAGTCAAAATGAGTATTTGAATTCTTCCCTACCTTATTCCTGTGCTGAGATACAGGCTGCTCCAACCTGCTGTAAAATGCTTGATTTCGAGAGTGAGCGAAACTAATGAAAACATTGTTGGGGTAAAACCTAAAGGGAAAGACCTAGCACCAAATCCAATTTGCCATCTGATCTAACTTCTGGAGGCAGTCAAAATGAGTATTTGAATTCTTCCCTACCTTATTCCTGTGCTGAGATACAGGCTGCTCCAACCTGCTGTAAAATGCTTGATTTCGAGAGTGAGCGAAACTAATGAAAACATTGTTGGGGTAAAACCTAAAGGGAAAGACCTAGCACCAAATCCAATTTGCCATCTGATCTAACTTCTGGAGGCAGTCAAAATGATCCTTAGAATTCTTCCCTACCTTATTCCTGTGCTGAGATACAGGCTGCTCCAACCTGCTGTAAAATGCTTGATTTCGAGAGTGAGCGAAACTAATGAAAACATTGTTGGGGTAAAACCTAAAGGGAAAGACCTAGCACCAAATCCAATTTGCCATCTGATCTAACTTCTGGAGGCAGTCAAAATGATCCTTAGAATTCTTCCCTACCTTATTCCTGTGCTGAGATACAGGCTGCTCCAACCTGCTGTAAAATGCTTGATTTCGAGAGTGAGCGAAACTAATGAAAACATTGTTGGGGTAAAACCTAAAGGGAAAGACCTAGCACCAAATCCAATTTGCCATCTGATCTAACTTCTGGAGGCAGTCAAAATGATCCTTAGAATTCTTCCCTACCTTATTCCTGTGCTGAGATACAGGCTGCTCCAACCTGCTGTAAAATGCTTGATTTCGAGAGTGAGCGAAACTAATGAAAACATTGTTGGGGTAAAACCTAAAGGGAAAGACCTAGCACCAAATCCAATTTGCCATCTGATCTAACTTCTGGAGGCAGTCAAAATGATCCTTAGAATTCTTCCCTACCTTATTCCTGTGCTGAGATACAGGCTGCTCCAACCTGCTGTAAAATGCTTGATTTCGAGAGTGAGCGAAACTAATGAAAACATTGTTGGGGTAAAACCTAAAGGGAAAGACCTAGCACCAAATCCAATTTGCCATCTGATCTAACTTCTGGAGGCAGTCAAAATGATCCTTAGAATTCTTCCCTACCTTATTCCTGTGCTGAGATACAGGCTGCTCCAACCTGCTGTAAAAGGCTTGATTTCGAGAGTGAGCGAAACTAATGAAAACATTGTTGGGGTAAAACCTAAAGGGAAAGACCTAGCACCAAATCCAATTTGCCATCTGATCTAACTTCTGGAGGCAGTCAAAATGATCCTTAGAATTCTTCCCTACCTTATTCCTGTGCTGAGATACAGGCTGCTCCAACCTGCTGTAAAATGCTTGATTTCGAGAGTGAGCGAAACTAATGAAAACATTGTTGGGGTAAAACCTAAAGGGAAAGACCTAGCACCAAATCCAATTTGCCATCTGATCTAACTTCTGGAGGCAGTCAAAATGATCCTTAGAATTCTTCCCTACCTTATTCCTGTGCTGAGATACAGGCTGCTCCAACCTGCTGTAAAATGCTTGATTTCGAGAGTGAGCGAAACTAATGAAAACATTGTTGGGGTAAAACCTAAAGGGAAAGACCTAGCACCAAATCCAATTTGCCATCTGATCTAACTTCTGGAGGCAGTCAAAATGATCCTTAGAATTCTTCCCTACCTTATTCCTGTGCTGAGATACAGGCTGCTCCAACCTGCTGTAAAATGCTTGATTTCGAGAGTGAGCGAAACTAATGAAAACATTGTTGGGGTAAAACCTAAAGGGAAAGACCTAGCACCAAATCCAATTTGCCATCTGATCTAACTTCTGGAGGCAGTCAAAATGATCCTTAGAATTCTTCCCTACCTTATTCCTGTGCTGAGATACAGGCTGCTCCAACCTGCTGTAAAATGCTTGATTTCGAGAGTGAGCGAAACTAATGAAAACATTGTTGGGGTAAAACCTAAAGGGAAAGGCCTAGCACCAAATCCAATTTGCCATCTGATCTAACTTCTGGAGGCAGTCAAAATGATCCTTAGAATTCTTCCCTACCTTATTCCTGTGCTGAGATACAGGCTGCTCCAACCTGCTGTAAAATGCTTGATTTCGAGAGTGAGCGAAACTAATGAAAACATTGTTGGGGTAAAACCTAAAGGGAAAGACCTAGCACCAAATCCAATTTGCCATCTGATCTAACTTCTGGAGGCAGTCAAAATGATCCTTAGAATTCTTCCCTACCTTATTCCTGTGCTGAGATACAGGCTGCTCCAACCTGCTGTAAAATGCTTGATTTCGAGAGTGAGCGAAACTAATGAAAACATTGTTGGGGTAAAACCTAAAGGGAAAGACCTAGCACCAAATCCAATTTGCCATCTGATCTAACTTCTGGAGGCAGTCAAAATGATCCTTAGAATTCTTCCCTACCTTATTCCTGTGCTGAGATACAGGCTGCTCCAACCTGCTGTAAAATGCTTGATTTCGAGAGTGAGCGAAACTAATGAAAACATTGTTGGGGTAAAACCTAAAGGGAAAGACCTAGCACCAAATCCAATTTGCCATCTGATCTAACTTCTGGAGGCAGTCAAAATGATCCTTAGAATTCTTCCCTACCTTATTCCTGTGCTGAGATACAGGCTGCTCCAACCTGCTGTAAAATGCTTGATTTCGAGAGTGAGCGAAACTAATGAAAACATTGTTGGGGTAAAACCTAAAGGGAAAGACCTAGCACCAAATCCAATTTGCCATCTGATCTAACTTCTGGAGGCAGTCAAAATGATCCTTAGAATTCTTCCCTACCTTATTCCTGTGCTGAGATACAGGCTGCTCCAACCTGCTGTAAAATGCTTGATTTCGAGAGTGAGCGAAACTAATGAAAACATTGTTGGGGTAAAACCTAAAGGGAAAGACCTAGCACCAAATCCAATTTGCCATCTGATCTAACTTCTGGAGGCAGTCAAAATGATCCTTAGAATTCTTCCCTACCTTATTCCTGTGCTGAGATACAGGCTGCTCCAACCTGCTGTAAAATGCTTGATTTCGAGAGTGAGCGAAACTAATGAAAACATTGTTGGGGTAAAACCTAACGGGAAAGGCCTAGCACCAAATCCAATTTGCCATCTGATCTAACTTCTGGAGGCAGTCAAAATGATCCTTAGAATTCTTCCCTACCTTATTCCTGTGCTGAGATACAGGCTGCTCCAACCTGCTGTAAAATGCTTGATTTCGAGAGTGAGCGAAACTAATGAAAACATTGTTGGGGTAAAACCTAACGGGAAAGGCCTAGCACCAAATCCAATTTGCCATCTGATCTAACTTCTGGAGGCAGTCAAAATGATCCTTAGAATTCTTCCCTACCTTATTCCTGTGCTGAGATACAGGCTGCTCCAACCTGCTGTAAAATGCTTGATTTCGAGAGTGAGCGAAACTAATGAAAACATTGTTGGGGTAAAACCTAAAGGGAAAGGCCTAGCACCAAATCCAATTTGCCATCTGATCTAACTTCTGGAGGCAGTCAAAATGATCCTTAGAATTCTTCCCTACCTTATTCCTGTGCTGAGATACAGGCTGCTCCAACCTGCTGTAAAATGCTTGATTTCGAGAGTGAGCGAAACTAATGAAAACATTGTTGGGGTAAAACCTAAAGGGAAAGACCTAGCACCAAATCCAATTTGCCATCTGATCTAACTTCTGGAGGCAGTCAAAATGATCCTTAGAATTCTTCCCTACCTTATTCCTGTGCTGAGATACAGGCTGCTCCAACCTGCTGTAAAATGCTTGATTTCGAGAGTGAGCGAAACTAATGAAAACATTGTTGGGGTAAAACCTAAAGGGAAAGACCTAGCACCAAATCCAATTTGCCATCTGATCTAACTTCTGGAGGCAGTCAAAATGATCCTTAGAATTCTTCCCTACCTTATTCCTGTGCTGAGATACAGGCTGCTCCAACCTGCTGTAAAATGCTTGATTTCGAGAGTGAGCGAAACTAATGAAAACATTGTTGGGGTAAAACCTAACGGGAAAGGCCTAGCACCAAATCCAATTTGCCATCTGATCTAACTTCTGGAGGCAGTCAAAATGATCCTTAGAATTCTTCCCTACCTTATTCCTGTGCTGAGATACAGGCTGCTCCAACCTGCTGTAAAATGCTTGATTTCGAGAGTGAGCGAAACTAATGAAAACATTGTTGGGGTAAAACCTAAAGGGAAAGACCTAGCACCAAATCCAATTGGCCATCTGATCTAACTTCTGGAGGCAGTCAAAATGATCCTTAGAATTCTTCCCTACCTTATTCCTGTGCTGAGATACAGGCTGCTCCAACCTGCTGTAAAATGCTTGATTTCGAGAGTGAGCGAAACTAATGAAAACATTGTTGGGGTAAAACCTAAAGGGAAAGACCTAGCACCAAATCCAATTTGCCATCTGATCTAACTTCTGGAGGCAGTCAAAATGATCCTTAGAATTCTTCCCTACCTTATTCCTGTGCTGAGATACAGGCTGCTCCAACCTGCTGTAAAATGCTTGATTTCGAGAGTGAGCGAAACTAATGAAAACATTGTTGGGGTAAAACCTAAAGGGAAAGACCTAGCACCAAATCCAATTTGCCATCTGATCTAACTTCTGGAGGCAGTCAAAATGATCCTTAGAATTCTTCCCTACCTTATTCCTGTGCTGAGATACAGGCTGCTCCAACCTGCTGTAAAATGCTTGATTTCGAGAGTGAGCGAAACTAATGAAAACATTGTTGGGGTAAAACCTAAAGGGAAAGACCTAGCACCAAATCCAATTTGCCATCTGATCTAACTTCTGGAGGCAGTCAAAATGATCCTTAGAATTCTTCCCTACCTTATTCCTGTGCTGAGATACAGGCTGCTCCAACCTGCTGTAAAATGCTTGATTTCGAGAGTGAGCGAAACTAATGAAAACATTGTTGGGGTAAAACCTAAAGGGAAAGACCTAGCACCAAATCCAATTTGCCATCTGATCTAACTTCTGGAGGCAGTCAAAATGATCCTTAGAATTCTTCCCTACCTTATTCCTGTGCTGAGATACAGGCTGCTCCAACCTGCTGTAAAATGCTTGATTTCGAGAGTGAGCGAAACTAATGAAAACATTGTTGGGGTAAAACCTAAAGGGAAAGACCTAGCACCAAATCCAATTTGCCATCTGATCTAACTTCTGGAGGCAGTCAAAATGATCCTTAGAATTCTTCCCTACCTTATTCCTGTGCTGAGATACAGGCTGCTCCAACCTGCTGTAAAATGTTTGATTTCGAGAGTGAGCGAAACTAATAAAACATTGTTGGGGTAAAACCTAAAGGGAAAGGCCTAGCACCAAATCCAATTTGCCATCTGATCTAACTTCTGGAGGCAGTCAAAATGATCCTTAGAATTCTTCCCTACCTTATTCCTGTGCTGAGATACAGGCTGCTCCAACCTGCTGTAAAATGCTTGATTTCGAGAGTGAGCGAAACTAATGAAAACATTGTTGGGGTAAAACCTAAAGGGAAAGACCTAGCACCAAATCCAATTTGCCATCTGATCTAACTTCTGGAGGCAGTCAAAATGATCCTTAGAATTCTTCCCTACCTTATTCCTGTGCTGAGATACAGGCTGCTCCAACCTGCTGTAAAATGCTTGATTTCGAGAGTGAGCGAAACTAATGAAAACATTGTTGGGGTAAAACCTAAAGGGAAAGGCCTAGCACCAAATCCAATTTGCCATCTGATCTAACTTCTGGAGGCAGCAAAAATGATCCTTAGAATTCTTCCCTACCTTATTCCTGTGCTGAGATACAGGCTGCTCCAACCTGCTGTAAAATGCTTGATTTCGAGAGTGAGCGAAACTAATGAAAACATTGTTGGGGTAAAACCTAAAGGGAAAGACCTAGCACCAAATCCAATTTGCCATCTGATCTAACTTCTGGAGGCAGTCAAAATGATCCTTAGAATTCTTCCCTACCTTATTCCTGTGCTGAGATACAGGCTGCTCCAACCTGCTGTAAAAATGCTTGATTTCGAGAGTGAGCGAAACTAATGAAAACATTGTTGGGGTAAAACCTAAAGGGAAAGACCTAGCACCAAATCCAATTTGCCATCTGATCTAACTTCTGGAGGCAGTCAAAATGATCCTTAGAATTCTTCCCTACCTTATTCCTGTGCTGAGATACAGGCTGCTCCAACCTGCTGTAAAATGCTTGATTTCGAGAGTGAGCGAAACTAATGAAAACATTGTTGGGGTAAAACCTAAAGGGAAAGGCCTAGCACCAAATCCAATTTGCCATCTGATCTAACTTCTGGAGGCAGTCAAAATGATCCTTAGAATTCTTCCCTACCTTATTCCTGTGCTGAGATACAGGCTGCTCCAACCTGCTGTAAAATGCTTGATTTCGAGAGTGAGCGAAACTAATGAAAACATTGTTGGGGTAAAACCTAAAGGGAAAGACCTAGCACCAAATCCAATTTGCCATCTGATCTAACTTCTGGAGGCAGTCAAAATGATCCTTAGAATTCTTCCCTACCTTATTCCTGTGCTGAGATACAGGCTGCTCCAACCTGCTGTAAAATGCTTGATTTCGAGAGTGAGCGAAACTAATGAAAACATTGTTGGGGTAAAACCTAAAGGGAAAGACCTAGCACCAAATCCAATTTGCCATCTGATCTAACTTCTGGAGGCAGTCAAAATGATCCTTAGAATTCTTCCCTACCTTATTCCTGTGCTGAGATACAGGCTGCTCCAACCTGCTGTAAAATGCTTGATTTCGAGAGTGAGCGAAACTAATGAAAACATTGTTGGGGTAAAACCTAAAGGGAAAGGCCTAGCACCAAATCCAATTTGCCATCTGATCTAACTTCTGGAGGCAGTCAAAATGATCCTTAGAATTCTTCCCTACCTTATTCCTGTGCTGAGATACAGGCTGCTCCAACCTGCTGTAAAATGCTTGATTTCGAGAGTGAGCGAAACTAATGAAAACATTGTTGGGGTAAAACCTAAAGGGAAAGACCTAGCACCAAATCCAATTTGCCATCTGATCTAACTTCTGGAGGCAGTCAAATGATCCTTAGAATTCTTCCCTACCTTATTCCTGTGCTGAGATACAGGCTGCTCCAACCTGCTGTAAAATGCTTGATTTCGAGAGTGAGCGAAACTAATGAAAACATTGTTGGGGTAAAACCTAAAGGGAAAGACCTAGCACCAAATCCAATTTGCCATCTGATCTAACTTCTGGAGGCAGTCAAAATGATCCTTAGAATTCTTCCCTACCTTATTCCTGTGCTGAGATACAGGCTGCTCCAACCTGCTGTAAAATGCTTGATTTCGAGAGTGAGCGAAACTAATGAAAACATTGTTGGGGTAAAACCTAACGGGAAAGGCCTAGCACCAAATCCAATTTGCCATCTGATCTAACTTCTGGAGGCAGTCAAAATGATCCTTAGAATTCTTCCCTACCTTATTCCTGTGCTGAGATACAGGCTGCTCCAACCTGCTGTAAAATGCTTGATTTCGAGAGTGAGCGAAACTAATGAAAACATTGTTGGGGTAAAACCTAAAGGGAAAGACCTAGCACCAAATCCAATTGGCACTCTGATCTAACTTCTGGAGGCAGTCAAAATGATCCTTAGAATTCTTCCCTACCTTATTCCTGTGCTGAGATACAGGCTGCTCCAACCTGCTGTAAAATGCTTGATTTCGAGAGTGAGCGAAACTAATGAAAACATTGTTGGGGTAAAACCTAAAGGGAAAGACCTAGCACCAAATCCAATTTGCCATCTGATCTAACTTCTGGAGGCAGTCAAAATGATCCTTAGAATTCTTCCCTACCTTATTCCTGTGCTGAGATACAGGCTGCTCCAACCTGCTGTAAAATGCTTGATTTCGAGAGTGAGCGAAACTAATGAAAACATTGTTGGGGTAAAACCTAAAGGGAAAGACCTAGCACCAAATCCAATTTGCCATCTGATCTAACTTCTGGAGGCAGTCAAAATGATCCTTAGAATTCTTCCCTACCTTATTCCTGTGCTGAGATACAGGCTGCTCCAACCTGCTGTAAAATGCTTGATTTCGAGAGTGAGCGAAACTAATGAAAACATTGTTGGGGTAAAACCTAAAGGGAAAGACCTAGCACCAAATCCAATTTGCCATCTGATCTAACTTCTGGAGGCAGTCAAAATGATCCTTAGAATTCTTCCCTACCTTATTCCTGTGCTGAGATACAGGCTGCTCCAACCTGCTGTAAAATGCTTGATTTCGAGAGTGAGCGAAACTAATGAAAACATTGTTGGGGTAAAACCTAAAGGGAAAGACCTAGCACCAAATCCAATTTGCCATCTGATCTAACTTCTGGAGGCAGTCAAAATGATCCTTAGAATTCTTCCCTACCTTATTCCTGTGCTGAGATACAGGCTGCTCCAACCTGCTGTAAAATGCTTGATTTCGAGAGTGAGCGAAACTAATGAAAACATTGTTGGGGTAAAACCTAAAGGGAAAGACCTAGCACCAAATCCAATTTGCCATCTGATCTAACTTCTGGAGGCAGTCAAAATGATCCTTAGAATTCTTCCCTACCTTATTCCTGTGCTGAGATACAGGCTGCTCCAACCTGCTGTAAAATGTTTGATTTCGAGAGTGAGCGAAACTAATAAAACATTGTTGGGGTAAAACCTAAAGGGAAAGGCCTAGCACCAAATCCAATTTGCCATCTGATCTAACTTCTGGAGGCAGTCAAAATGATCCTTAGAATTCTTCCCTACCTTATTCCTGTGCTGAGATACAGGCTGCTCCAACCTGCTGTAAAATGCTTGATTTCGAGAGTGAGCGAAACTAATGAAAACATTGTTGGGGTAAAACCTAAAGGGAAAGACCTAGCACCAAATCCAATTTGCCATCTGATCTAACTTCTGGAGGCAGTCAAAATGATCCTTAGAATTCTTCCCTACCTTATTCCTGTGCTGAGATACAGGCTGCTCCAACCTGCTGTAAAATGCTTGATTTCGAGAGTGAGCGAAACTAATGAAAACATTGTTGGGGTAAAACCTAAAGGGAAAGGCCTAGCACCAAATCCAATTTGCCATCTGATCTAACTTCTGGAGGCAGTCAAAATGATCCTTAGAATTCTTCCCTACCTTATTCCTGTGCTGAGATACAGGCTGCTCCAACCTGCTGTAAAATGCTTGATTTCGAGAGTGAGCGAAACTAATGAAAACATTGTTGGGGTAAAACCTAAAGGGAAAGACCTAGCACCAAATCCAATTTGCCATCTGATCTAACTTCTGGAGGCAGTCAAAATGATCCTTAGAATTCTTCCCTACCTTATTCCTGTGCTGAGATACAGGCTGCTCCAACCTGCTGTAAAATGCTTGATTTCGAGAGTGAGCGAAACTAATGAAAACATTGTTGGGGTAAAACCTAAAGGGAAAGACCTAGCACCAAATCCAATTTGCCATCTGATCTAACTTCTGGAGGCAGTCAAAATGATCCTTAGAATTCTTCCCTACCTTATTCCTGTGCTGAGATACAGGCTGCTCCAACCTGCTGTAAAATGCTTGATTTCGAGAGTGAGCGAAACTAATGAAAACATTGTTGGGGTAAAACCTAAAGGGAAAGACCTAGCACCAAATCCAATTGGCCATCTGATCTAACTTCTGGAGGCAGTCAAAATGATCCTTAGAATTCTTCCCTACCTTATTCCTGTGCTGAGATATAGGCTGCTCCAACCTGCTGTAAAATGCTTGATTTCGAGAGTGAGCGAAACTAATGAAAACATTGTTGGGGTAAAACCTAAAGGGAAAGACCTAGCACCAAATCCAATTTGCCATCTGATCTAACTTCTGGAGGCAGTCAAAATGATCCTTAGAATTCTTCCCTACCTTATTCCTGTGCTGAGATACAGGCTGCTCCAACCTGCTGTAAAATGCTTGATTTCGAGAGTGAGCGAAACTAATGAAAACATTGTTGGGGTAAAACCTAAAGGGAAAGACCTAGCACCAAATCCAATTTGCCATCTGATCTAACTTCTGGAGGCAGTCAAAATGATCCTTAGAATTCTTCCCTACCTTATTCCTGTGCTGAGATACAGGCTGCTCCAACCTGCTGTAAAATGCTTGATTTCGAGAGTGAGCGAAACTAATGAAAACATTGTTGGGGTAAAACCTAAAGGGAAAGACCTAGCACCAAATCCAATTTGCCATCTGATCTAACTTCTGGAGGCAGTCAAAATGATCCTTAGAATTCTTCCCTACCTTATTCCTGTGCTGAGATACAGGCTGCTCCAACCTGCTGTAAAATGCTTGATTTCGAGAGTGAGCGAAACTAATGAAAACATTGTTGGGGTAAAACCTAAAGGGAAAGACCTAGCACCAAATCCAATTTGCCATCTGATCTAACTTCTGGAGGCAGTCAAAATGATCCTTAGAATTCTTCCCTACCTTATTCCTGTGCTGAGATACAGGCTGCTCCAACCTGCTGTAAAATGCTTGATTTCGAGAGTGAGCGAAACTAATGAAAACATTGTTGGGGTAAAACCTAAAGGGAAAGACCTAGCACCAAATCCAATTTGCCATCTGATCTAACTTCTGGAGGCAGTCAAAATGATCCTTAGAATTCTTCCCTACCTTATTCCTGTGCTGAGATACAGGCTGCTCCAACCTGCTGTAAAATGCTTGATTTCGAGAGTGAGCGAAACTAATGAAAACATTGTTGGGGTAAAACCTAAAGGGAAAGACCTAGCACCAAATCCAATTTGCCATCTGATCTAACTTCTGGAGGCAGTCAAAATGATCCTTAGAATTCTTCCCTACCTTATTCCTGTGCTGAGATACAGGCTGCTCCAACCTGCTGTAAAATGCTTGATTTCGAGAGTGAGCGAAACTAATGAAAACATTGTTGGGGTAAAACCTAAAGGGAAAGACCTAGCACCAAATCCAATTTGCCATCTGATCTAACTTCTGGAGGCAGTCAAAATGATCCTTAGAATTCTTCCCTACCTTATTCCTGTGCTGAGATACAGGCTGCTCCAACCTGCTGTAAATGCTTGATTTCGAGAGTGAGCGAAACTAATGAAAACATTGTTGGGGTAAAACCTAAAGGGAAAGACCTAGCACCCAAATCCAATTGGCCATCTGATCTAACTTCTGGAGGCAGTCAAAATGATCCTTAGAATTCTTCCCTACCTTATTCCTGTGCTGAGATACAGGCTGCTCCAACCTGCTGTAAAATGCTTGATTTCGAGAGTGAGCGAAACTAATGAAAACATTGTTGGGGTAAAACCTAAAGGGAAAAGACCTAGCACCAAATCCAATTTGCCATCTGATCTAACTTCTGGAGGCAGTCAAAATGATCCTTAGAATTCTTCCCTACCTTATTCCTGTGCTGAGATACAGGCTGCTCCAACCTGCTGTAAAATGCTTGATTTCGAGAGTGAGCGAAACTAATGAAAACATTGTTGGGGTAAAACCTAAAGGGAAAGACCTAGCACCAAATCCAATTTGCCATCTGATCTAACTTCTGGAGGCAGTCAAAATGATCCTTAGAATTCTTCCCTACCTTATTCCTGTGCTGAGATACAGGCTGCTCCAACCTGCTGTAAAATGCTTGATTTCGAGAGTGAGCGAAACTAATGAAAACATTGTTGGGGTAAAACCTAAAGGGAAAGGCCTAGCACCAAATCCAATTTGCCATCTGATCTAACTTCTGGAGGCAGTCAAAATGATCCTTAGAATTCTTCCCTACCTTATTCCTGTGCTGAGATACAGGCTGCTCCAACCTGCTGTAAAATGCTTGATTTCGAGAGTGAGCGAAACTAATGAAAACATTGTTGGGGTAAAACCTAAAGGGAAAGACCTAGCACCAAATCCAATTTGCCATCTGATCTAACTTCTGGAGGCAGTCAAAATGATCCTTAGAATTCTTCCCTACCTTATTCCTGTGCTGAGATACAGGCTGCTCCAACCTGCTGTAAAATGCTTGATTTCGAGAGTGAGCGAAACTAATGAAAACATTGTTGGGGTAAAACCTAAAGGGAAAGACCTAGCACCAAATCCAATTGGCCATCTGATCTAACTTCTGGAGGCAGTCAAAATGATCCTTAGAATTCTCCCTACCTTATTCCTGTGCTGAGATATAGGCTGCTCCAACCTGCTGTAAAATGCTTGATTTCGAGAGTGAGCGAAACTAATGAAAACATTGTTGGGGTAAAACCTAAAGGGAAAGACCTAGCACCAAATCCAATTTGCCATCTGATCTAACTTCTGGAGGCAGTCAAAATGATCCTTAGAATTCTTCCCTACCTTATTCCTGTGCTGAGATACAGGCTGCTCCAACCTGCTGTAAAATGCTTGATTTCGAGAGTGAGCGAAACTAATGAAAACATTGTTGGGGTAAAACCTAAAGGGAAAGGCCTAGCACCAAATCCAATTTGCCATCTGATCTAACTTCTGGAGGCAGTCAAATGATCCTTAGAATTCTTCCCTACCTTATTCCTGTGCTGAGATACAGGCTGCTCCAACCTGCTGTAAAATGCTTGATTTCGAGAGTGAGCGAAACTAATGAAAACATTGTTGGGGTAAAACCTAAAGGGAAAGACCTAGCACCAAATCCAATTGGCCATCTGATCTAACTTCTGGAGGCAGTCAAAATGAGTATTTGAATTCTTCCCTACCTTATTCCTGTGCTGAGATACAGGCTGCTCCAACCTGCTGTAAAATGCTTGATTTCGAGAGTGAGCGAAACTAATGAAAACATTGTTGGGGTAAAACCTAAAGGGAAAGACCTAGCACCAAATCCAATTTGCCATCTGATCTAACTTCTGGAGGCAGTCAAAATGATCCTTAGAATTCTTCCCTACCTTATTCCTGTGCTGAGATACAGGCTGCTCCAACCTGCTGTAAAATGCTTGATTTCGAGAGTGAGCGAAACTAATGAAAACATTGTTGGGGTAAAACCTAAAGGGAAAGACCTAGCACCAAATCCAATTTGCCATCTGATCTAACTTCTGGAGGCAGTCAAAATGATCCTTAGAATTCTTCCCTACCTTATTCCTGTGCTGAGATACAGGCTGCTCCAACCTGCTGTAAAATGCTTGATTTCGAGAGTGAGCGAAACTAATGAAAACATTGTTGGGGTAAAACCTAAAGGGAAAGACCTAGCACCAAATCCAATTTGCCATCTGATCTAACTTCTGGAGGCAGTCAAAATGATCCTTAGAATTCTTCCCTACCTTATTCCTGTGCTGAGATACAGGCTGCTCCAACCTGCTGTAAAATGCTTGATTTCGAGAGTGAGCGAAACTAATGAAAACATTGTTGGGGTAAAACCTAAAGGGAAAGACCTAGCACCAAATCCAATTTGCCATCTGATCTAACTTCTGGAGGCAGTCAAAATGATCCTTAGAATTCTTCCCTACCTTATTCCTGTGCTGAGATACAGGCTGCTCCAACCTGCTGTAAAATGCTTGATTTCGAGAGTGAGCGAAACTAATGAAAACATTGTTGGGGTAAAACCTAAAGGGAAAGGCCTAGCACCAAATTCAATTTGCCATCTGATCTAACTTCTGGAGGCAGTCAAAATGATCCTTAGAATTCTTCCCTACCTTATTCCTGTGCTGAGATACAGGCTGCTCCAACCTGCTGTAAAATGCTTGATTTCGAGAGGTGAGCGAAACTAATGAAAACATTGTTGGGGTAAAACCTAAAGGGAAAGGCCTAGCACCAAATCCAATTTGCCATCTGATCTAACTTCTGGAGGCAGTCAAAATGATCCTTAGAATTCTTCCCTACCTTATTCCTGTGCTGAGATACAGGCTGCTCCAACCTGCTGTAAAATGCTTGATTTCGAGAGTGAGCGAAACTAATGAAAACATTGTTGGGGTAAAACCTAAAGGGAAAGACCTAGCACCAAATCCAATTTGCCATCTGATCTAACTTCTGGAGGCAGTCAAAATGAGTATTTGAATTCTTCCCTACCTTATTCCTGTGCTGAGATACAGGCTGCTCCAACCTGCTGTAAAATGCTTTGATTTCGAGAGTGAGCGAAACTAATGAAAACATTGTTGGGGTAAAACCTAAAGGGAAAGACCTAGCACCAAATCCAATTTGCCATCTGATCTAACTTCTGGAGGCAGTCAAAATGATCCTTAGAATTCTTCCCTACCTTATTCCTGTGCTGAGATACAGGCTGCTCCAACCTGCTGTAAAATGCTTGATTTCGAGAGTGAGCGAAACTAATGAAAACATTGTTGGGGTAAAACCTAAAGGGAAAGACCTAGCACCAAATCCAATTTGCCATCTGATCTAACTTCTGGAGGCAGTCAAAATGATCCTTAGAATTCTTCCCTACCTTATTCCTGTGCTGAGATACAGGCTGCTCCAACCTGCTGTAAAATGCTTGATTTCGAGAGTGAGCGAAACTAATGAAAACATTGTTGGGGTAAAACCTAAAGGGAAAGACCTAGCACCAAATCCAATTTGCCATCTGATCTAACTTCTGGAGGCAGTCAAAATGATCCTTAGAATTCTTCCCTACCTTATTCCTGTGCTGAGATACAGGCTGCTCCAACCTGCTGTAAAATGCTTGATTTCGAGAGTGAGCGAAACTAATGAAAACATTGTTGGGGTAAAACCTAAAGGGAAAGACCTAGCACCAAATCCAATTTGCCATCTGATCTAACTTCTGGAGGCAGTCAAAATGATCCTTAGAATTCTTCCCTACCTTATTCCTGTGCTGAGATACAGGCTGCTCCAACCTGCTGTAAAATGCTTGATTTCGAGAGTGAGCGAAACTAATGAAAACATTGTTGGGGTAAAACCTAAAGGGAAAGGGCCTAGCACCAAATTCAATTTGCCATCTGATCTAACTTCTGGAGGCAGTCAAAATGATCCTTAGAATTCTTCCCTACCTTATTCCTGTGCTGAGATACAGGCTGCTCCAACCTGCTGTAAAATGCTTGATTTCGAGAGTGAGCGAAACTAATGAAAACATTGTTGGGGTAAAACCTAAAGGGAAAGACCTAGCACCAAATCCAATTTGCCATCTGATCTAACTTCTGGAGGCAGTCAAAATGATCCTTAGAATTCTTCCCTACCTTATTCCTGTGCTGAGATACAGGCTGCTCCAACCTGCTGTAAAATGCTTGATTTCGAGAGTGAGCGAAACTAATGAAAACATTGTTGGGGTAAAACCTAAAGGGAAAGGCCTAGCACCAAATCCAATTTGCCATCTGATCTAACTTCTGGAGGCAGTCAAAATGATCCTTAGAATTCTTCCCTACCTTATTCCTGTGCTGAGATACAGGCTGCTCCAACCTGCTGTAAAATGCTTGATTTCGAGAGTGAGCGAAACTAATGAAAACATTGTTGGGGTAAAACCTAAAGGGAAAGACCTAGCACCAAATCCAATTTGCCATCTGATCTAACTTCTGGAGGCAGTCAAAATGATCCTTAGAATTCTTCCCTACCTTATTCCTGTGCTGAGATACAGGCTGCTCCAACCTGCTGTAAAATGCTTGATTTCGAGAGTGAGCGAAACTAATGAAAACATTGTTGGGGTAAAACCTAAAGGGAAAGACCTAGCACCAAATCCAATTTGCCATCTGATCTAACTTCTGGAGGCAGTCAAAATGATCCTTAGAATTCTTCCCTACCTTATTCCTGTGCTGAGATACAGGCTGCTCCAACCTGCTGTAAAATGCTTGATTTCGAGAGTGAGCGAAACTAATGAAAACATTGTTGGGGTAAAACCTAACGGGAAAGGCCTAGCACCAAATCCAATTTGCCATCTGATCTAACTTCTGGAGGCAGTCAAAATGATCCTTAGAATTCTTCCCTACCTTATTCCTGTGCTGAGATACAGGCTGCTCCAACCTGCTGTAAAATGCTTGATTTCGAGAGTGAGCGAAACTAATGAAAACATTGTTGGGGTAAAACCTAAAGGGAAAGACCTAGCACCAAATCCAATTGGCCATCTGATCTAACTTCTGGAGGCAGTCAAAATGATCCTTAGAATTCTTCCCTACCTTATTCCTGTGCTGAGATACAGGCTGCTCCAACCTGCTGTAAAATGCTTGATTTCGAGAGTGAGCGAAACTAATGAAAACATTGTTGGGGTAAAACCTAAAGGGAAAGACCTAGCACCAAATCCAATTTGCCATCTGATCTAACTTCTGGAGGCAGTCAAAATGATCCTTAGAATTCTTCCCTACCTTATTCCTGTGCTGAGATACAGGCTGCTCCAACCTGCTGTAAAATGCTTGATTTCGAGAGTGAGCGAAACTAATGAAAACATTGTTGGGGTAAAACCTAAAGGGAAAGACCTAGCACCAAATCCAATTTGCCATCTGATCTAACTTCTGGAGGCAGTCAAAATGATCCTTAGAATTCTTCCCTACCTTATTCCTGTGCTGAGATACAGGCTGCTCCAACCTGCTGTAAAATGCTTGATTTCGAGAGTGAGCGAAACTAATGAAAACATTGTTGGGGTAAAACCTAAAGGGAAAGACCTAGCACCAAATCCAATTGGCCATCTGATCTAACTTCTGGAGGCAGTCAAAATGATCCTTAGAATTCTTCCCTACCTTATTCCTGTGCTGAGATACAGGCTGCTCCAACCTGCTGTAAAATGCTTGATTTCGAGAGTGAGCGAAACTAATGAAAACATTGTTGGGGTAAAACCTAAAGGGGAAAGACCTAGCACCAAATCCAATTTGCCATCTGATCTAACTTCTGGAGGCAGTCAAAATGATCCTTAGAATTCTTCCCTACCTTATTCCTGTGCTGAGATACAGGCTGCTCCAACCTGCTGTAAAATGCTTGATTTCGAGAGTGAGCGAAACTAATGAAAACATTGTTGGGGTAAAACCTAAAGGGAAAGACCTAGCACCAAATCCAATTGGCCATCTGATCTAACTTCTGGAGGCAGTCAAAATGATCCTTAGAATTCTTCCCTACCTTATTCCTGTGCTGAGATACAGGCTGCTCCAACCTGCTGTAAAATGCTTGATTTCGAGAGTGAGCGAAACTAATGAAAACATTGTTGGGGTAAAACCTAAAGGGAAAGACCTAGCACCAAATCCAATTTGCCATCTGATCTAACTTCTGGAGGCAGTCAAAATGATCCTTAGAATTCTTCCCTACCTTATTCCTGTGCTGAGATACAGGCTGCTCCAACCTGCTGTAAAATGCTTGATTTCGAGAGTGAGCGAAACTAATGAAAACATTGTTGGGGTAAAACCTAAAGGGAAAGACCTAGCACCAAATCCAATTTGCCATCTGATCTAACTTCTGGAGGCAGTCAAAATGATCCTTAGAATTCTTCCCTACCTTATTCCTGTGCTGAGATACAGGCTGCTCCAACCTGCTGTAAAATGCTTGATTTCGAGAGTGAGCGAAACTAATGAAAACATTGTTGGGGTAAAACCTAAAGGGAAAGGCCTAGCACCAAATCCAATTTGCCATCTGATCTAACTTCTGGAGGCAGTCAAAATGATCCTTAGAATTCTTCCCTACCTTATTCCTGTGCTGAGATACAGGCTGCTCCAACCTGCTGTAAAATGCTTGATTTCGAGAGTGAGCGAAACTAATGAAACATTGTTGGGTAAAACCTAAAGGGAAAGACCTAGCACCAAATCCAATTTGCCATCTGATCTAACTTCTGGAGGCAGTCAAAATGATCCTTAGAATTCTTCCCTACCTTATTCCTGTGCTGAGATACAGGCTGCTCCAACCTGCTGTAAAATGCTTGATTTCGAGAGTGAGCGAAACTAATGAAAACATTGTTGGGGTAAAACCTAAAGGGAAAGACCTAGCACCAAATCCAATTGGCCATCTGATCTAACTTCTGGAGGCAGTCAAAATGATCCTTAGAATTCTTCCCTACCTTATTCCTGTGCTGAGATATAGGCTGCTCCAACCTGCTGTAAAATGCTTGATTTCGAGAGTGAGCGAAACTAATGAAAACATTGTTGGGGTAAAACCTAAAGGGAAAGACCTAGCACCAAATCCAATTTGCCATCTGATCTAACTTCTGGAGGCAGTCAAAATGATCCTTAGAATTCTTCCCTACCTTATTCCTGTGCTGAGATACAGGCTGCTCCAACCTGCTGTAAAATGCTTGATTTCGAGAGTGAGCGAAACTAATGAAAACATTGTTGGGGTAAAACCTAAAGGGAAAGACCTAGCACCAAATCCAATTGGCCATCTGATCTAACTTCTGGAGGCAGTCAAAATGATCCTTAGAATTCTTCCCTACCTTATTCCTGTGCTGAGATATAGGCTGCTCCAACCTGCTGTAAAATGCTTGATTTCGAGAGTGAGCGAAACTAATGAAAACATTGTTGGGGTAAAACCTAAAGGGAAAGACCTAGCACCAAATCCAATTTGCCATCTGATCTAACTTCTGGAGGCAGTCAAAATGATCCTTAGAATTCTTCCCTACCTTATTCCTGTGCTGAGATACAGGCTGCTCCAACCTGCTGTAAAATGCTTGATTTCGAGAGTGAGCGAAACTAATGAAAACATTGTTGGGGTAAAACCTAAAGGGAAAGACCTAGCACCAAATCCAATTGGCCATCTGATCTAACTTCTGGAGGCAGTCAAAATGAGTATTTGAATTCTTCCCTTACCTTATTCCTGTGCTGAGATACAGGCTGCTCCAACCTGCTGTAAAATGCTTGATTTCGAGAGTGAGCGAAACTAATGAAAAACATTGTTGGGGTAAAACCTAAAGGGAAAGACCTAGCACCAAATCCAATTGGCCATCTGATCTAACTTCTGGAGGCAGTCAAAATGATCCTTAGAATTCTTCCCTACCTTATTCCTGTGCTGAGATATAGGCTGCTCCAACCTGCTGTAAAATGCTTGATTTCGAGAGTGAGCGAAACTAATGAAAACATTGTTGGGGTAAAACCTAAAGGGAAAGACCTAGCACCAAATCCAATTTGCCATCTGATCTAACTTCTGGAGGCAGTCAAAATGATCCTTAGAATTCTTCCCTACCTTATTCCTGTGCTGAGATACAGGCTGCTCCAACCTGCTGTAAAATGCTTGATTTCGAGAGTGAGCGAAACTAATGAAAACATTGTTGGGGTAAAACCTAAAGGGAAAGACCTAGCACCAAATCCAATTGGCCATCTGATCTAACTTCTGGAGGCAGTCAAAATGAGTATTTGAATTCTTCCCTACCTTATTCCTGTGCTGAGATACAGGCTGCTCCAACCTGCTGTAAAATGCTTGATTTCGAGAGTGAGCGAAACTAATGAAAACATTGTTGGGGTAAAACCTAAAGGGAAAGACCTAGCACCAAATCCAATTTGCCATCTGATCTAACTTCTGGAGGCAGTCAAAATGATCCTTAGAATTCTTCCCTACCTTATTCCTGTGCTGAGATACAGGCTGCTCCAACCTGCTGTAAAATGCTTGATTTCGAGAGTGAGCGAAACTAATGAAAACATTGTTGGGGTAAAACCTAAAGGGAAAGACCTAGCACCAAATCCAATTTGCCATCTGATCTAACTTCTGGAGGCAGTCAAAATGATCCTTAGAATTCTTCCCTACCTTATTCCTGTGCTGAGATACAGGCTGCTCCAACCTGCTGTAAAATGCTTGATTTCGAGAGTGAGCGAAACTAATGAAAACATTGTTGGGGTAAAACCTAAAGGGAAAGACCTAGCACCAAATCCAATTTGCCATCTGATCTAACTTCTGGAGGCAGTCAAAATGATCCTTAGAATTCTTCCCTACCTTATTCCTGTGCTGAGATACAGGCTGCTCCAACCTGCTGTAAAATGCTTGATTTCGAGAGTGAGCGAAACTAATGAAAACATTGTTGGGGTAAAACCTAAAGGGAAAGACCTAGCACCAAATCCAATTTGCCATCTGATCTAACTTCTGGAGGCAGTCAAAATGATCCTTAGAATTCTTCCCTACCTTATTCCTGTGCTGAGATACAGGCTGCTCCAACCTGCTGTAAAATGCTTGATTTCGAGAGTGAGCGAAACTAATGAAAACATTGTTGGGGTAAAACCTAAAGGGAAAGGCCTAGCACCAAATTCAATTTGCCATCTGATCTAACTTCTGGAGGCAGTCAAAATGATCCTTAGAATTCTTCCCTACCTTATTCCTGTGCTGAGATACAGGCTGCTCCAACCTGCTGTAAAATGCTTGATTTCGAGAGGTGAGCGAAACTAATGAAAACATTGTTGGGGTAAAACCTAAAGGGAAAGGCCTAGCACCAAATCCAATTTGCCATCTGATCTAACTTCTGGAGGCAGTCAAAATGATCCTTAGAATTCTTCCCTACCTTATTCCTGTGCTGAGATACAGGCTGCTCCAACCTGCTGTAAAATGCTTGATTTCGAGAGTGAGCGAAACTAATGAAAACATTGTTGGGGTAAAACCTAAAGGGAAAGACCTAGCACCAAATCCAATTTGCATCTGATCTAACTTCTGGAGGCAGTCAAAATGAGTATTTGAATTCTTCCCTACCTTATTCCTGTGCTGAGATACAGGCTGCTCCAACCTGCTGTAAAATGCTTGATTTCGAGAGTGAGCGAAACTAATGAAAACATTGTTGGGGTAAAACCTAAAGGGAAAGACCTAGCACCAAATCCAATTTGCCATCTGATCTAACTTCTGGAGGCAGTCAAAATGATCCTTAGAATTCTTCCCTACCTTATTCCTGTGCTGAGATACAGGCTGCTCCAACCTGCTGTAAAATGCTTGATTTCGAGAGTGAGCGAAACTAATGAAAACATTGTTGGGGTAAAACCCTAAAGGGAAAGACCTAGCACCAAATCCAATTTGCCATCTGATCTAACTTCTGGAGGCAGTCAAAATGATCCTTAGAATTCTTCCCTACCTTATTCCTGTGCTGAGATACAGGCTGCTCCAACCTGCTGTAAAATGCTTGATTTCGAGAGTGAGCGAAACTAATGAAAACATTGTTGGGGTAAAACCTAAAGGGAAAGACCTAGCACCAAATCCAATTTGCCATCTGATCTAACTTCTGGAGGCAGTCAAAATGATCCTTAGAATTCTTCCCTACCTTATTCCTGTGCTGAGATACAGGCTGCTCCAACCTGCTGTAAAAATGCTTGATTTCGAGAGTGAGCGAAACTAATGAAAACATTGTTGGGGTAAAACCTAAAGGGAAAGACCTAGCACCAAATCCAATTTGCCATCTGATCTAACTTCTGGAGGCAGTCAAAATGATCCTTAGAATTCTTCCCTACCTTATTCCTGTGCTGAGATACAGGCTGCTCCAACCTGCTGTAAAATGCTTGATTTCGAGAGTGAGCGAAACTAATGAAAACATTGTTGGGGTAAAACCTAAAGGGAAAGGCCTAGCACCAATTCAATTTGCCATCTGATCTAACTTCTGGAGGCAGTCAAAATGATCCTTAGAATTCTTCCCTACCTTATTCCTGTGCTGAGATACAGGCTGCTCCAACCTGCTGTAAAATGCTTGATTTCGAGAGTGAGCGAAACTAATGAAAACATTGTTGGGGTAAAACCTAAAGGGAAAGACCTAGCACCAAATCCAATTTGCCATCTGATCTAACTTCTGGAGGCAGTCAAAATGATCCTTAGAATTCTTCCCTACCTTATTCCTGTGCTGAGATACAGGCTGCTCCAACCTGCTGTAAAATGCTTGATTTCGAGAGTGAGCGAAACTAATGAAAACATTGTTGGGGTAAAACCTAAAGGGAAAGGCCTAGCACCAAATCCAATTTGCCATCTGATCTAACTTCTGGAGGCAGTCAAAATGATCCTTAGAATTCTTCCCTACCTTATTCCTGTGCTGAGATACAGGCTGCTCCAACCTGCTGTAAAATGCTTGATTTCGAGAGTGAGCGAAACTAATGAAAACATTGTTGGGGTAAAACCTAAAGGGAAAGACCTAGCACCAAATCCAATTTGCCATCTGATCTAACTTCTGGAGGCAGTCAAAATGATCCTTAGAATTCTTCCCTACCTTATTCCTGTGCTGAGATACAGGCTGCTCCAACCTGCTGTAAAATGCTTGATTTCGAGAGTGAGCGAAACTAATGAAAACATTGTTGGGGTAAAACCTAAAGGGAAAGACCTAGCACCAAATCCAATTTGCCATCTGATCTAACTTCTGGAGGCAGTCAAAATGATCCTTAGAATTCTTCCCTACCTTATTCCTGTGCTGAGATACAGGCTGCTCCAACCTGCTGTAAAATGCTTGATTTCGAGAGTGAGCGAAACTAATGAAAACATTGTTGGGGTAAAACCTAACGGGAAAGGCCTAGCACCAAATCCAATTTGCCATCTGATCTAACTTCTGGAGGCAGTCAAAATGATCCTTAGAATTCTTCCCTACCTTATTCCTGTGCTGAGATACAGGCTGCTCCAACCTGCTGTAAAATGCTTGATTTCGAGAGTGAGCGAAACTAATGAAAACATTGTTGGGGTAAAACCTAAAGGGAAAGACCTAGCACCAAATCCAATTGGCCATCTGATCTAACTTCTGGAGGCAGTCAAAATGATCCTTAGAATTCTTCCCTACCTTATTCCTGTGCTGAGATACAGGCTGCTCCAACCTGCTGTAAAATGCTTGATTTCGAGAGTGAGCGAAACTAATGAAAACATTGTTGGGGTAAAACCTAAAGGGAAAGACCTAGCACCAAAATCCAATTTGCCATCTGATCTAACTTCTGGAGGCAGTCAAAATGATCCTTAGAATTCTTCCCTACCTTATTCCTGTGCTGAGATACAGGCTGCTCCAACCTGCTGTAAAATGCTTGATTTCGAGAGTGAGCGAAACTAATGAAAACATTGTTGGGGGTAAAACCTAAAGGGAAAGACCTAGCACCAAATCCAATTGGCCATCTGATCTAACTTCTGGAGGCAGTCAAAATGATCCTTAGAATTCTTCCCTACCTTATTCCTGTGCTGAGATACAGGCTGCTCCAACCTGCTGTAAAATGCTTGATTTCGAGAGTGAGCGAAACTAATGAAAACATTGTTGGGGTAAAACCTAAAGGGAAAGACCTAGCACCAAATCCAATTTGCCATCTGATCTAACTTCTGGAGGCAGTCAAAATGATCCTTAGAATTCTTCCCTACCTTATTCCTGTGCTGAGATACAGGCTGCTCCAACCTGCTGTAAAATGCTTGATTTCGAGAGTGAGCGAAACTAATGAAAACATTGTTGGGGTAAAACCTAAAGGGAAAGACCTAGCACCAAATCCAATTTGCCATCTGATCTAACTTCTGGAGGCAGTCAAAATGATCCTTAGAATTCTTCCCTACCTTATTCCTGTGCTGAGATACAGGCTGCTCCAACCTGCTGTAAAATGTTTGATTTCGAGAGTGAGCGAAACTAATAAAACATTGTTGGGGTAAAACCTAAAGGGAAAGGCCTAGCACCAAATCCAATTTGCCATCTGATCTAACTTCTGGAGGCAGTCAAAATGATCCTTAGAATTCTTCCCTACCTTATTCCTGTGCTGAGATACAGGCTGCTCCAACCTGCTGTAAAATGCTTGATTTCGAGAGTGAGTGAAACTAATGAAAACATTGTTGGGGGTAAAACCTAAAGGGAAAGACCTAGCACCAAATCCAATTTGCCATCTGATCTAACTTCTGGAGGCAGTCAAAATGATCCTTAGAATTCTTCCCTACCTTATTCCTGTGCTGAGATACAGGCTGCTCCAACCTGCTGTAAAATGCTTGATTTCGAGAGTGAGCGAAACTAATGAAAACATTGTTGGGGTAAAACCTAAAGGGAAAGACCTAGCACCAAATCCAATTTGCCATCTGATCTAACTTCTGGAGGCAGTCAAAATGATCCTTAGAATTCTTCCCTACCTTATTCCTGTGCTGAGATACAGGCTGCTCCAACCTGCTGTAAAATGCTTGATTTCGAGAGTGAGCGAAACTAATGAAAACATTGTTGGGGTAAAACCTAAAGGGAAAGACCTAGCACCAAATCCAATTTGCCATCTGATCTAACTTCTGGAGGCAGTCAAAATGAGTATTTGAATTCTTCCCTACCTTATTCCTGTGCTGAGATACAGGCTGCTCCAACCTGCTGTAAAATGCTTGATTTCGAGAGTGAGCGAAACTAATGAAAACATTGTTGGGGTAAAACCTAAAGGGAAAGACCTAGCACCAAATTGCATTGGCCATCTGATCTAACTTCTGGAGGCAGTCAAAATGATCCTTAGAATTCTTCCCTACCTTATTCCTGTGCTGAGATACAGGCTGCTCCAACCTGCTGTAAAATGCTTGATTTCGAGAGTGAGCGAAACTAATGAAAACATTGTTGGGGTAAAACCTAAAGGGAAAGACCTAGCACCAAATCCAATTTGCCATCTGATCTAACTTCTGGAGGCAGTCAAAATGATCCTTAGAATTCTTCCCTACCTTATTCCTGTGCTGAGATACAGGCTGCTCCAACCTGCTGTAAAATGCTTGATTTCGAGAGTGAGCGAAACTAATGAAAACATTGTTGGGGTAAAACCTAAAGGGAAAGACCTAGCACCAAATCCAATTTGCCATCTGATCTAACTTCTGGAGGCAGTCAAAATGATCCTTAGAATTCTTCCCTACCTTATTCCTGTGCTGAGATACAGGCTGCTCCAACCTGCTGTAAAATGCTTGATTTCGAGAGTGAGCGAAACTAATGAAAACATTGTTGGGGTAAAACCTAAAGGGAAAGACCTAGCACCAAATCCAATTTGCCATCTGATCTAACTTCTGGAGGCAGTCAAAATGATCCTTAGAATTCTTCCCTACCTTATTCCTGTGCTGAGATACAGGCTGCTCCAACCTGCTGTAAAATGCTTGATTTCGAGAGTGAGCGAAACTAATGAAAACATTGTTGGGGTAAAACCTAAAGGGAAAGACCTAGCACCAAATCCAATTTGCCATCTGATCTAACTTCTGGAGGCAGTCAAAATGATCCTTAGAATTCTTCCCTACCTTATTCCTGTGCTGAGATACAGGCTGCTCCAACCTGCTGTAAAATGCTTGATTTCGAGAGTGAGCGAAACTAATGAAAACATTGTTGGGGTAAAACCTAAAGGGAAAGACCTAGCACCAAATCCAATTTGCCATCTGATCTAACTTCTGGAGGCAGTCAAAATGATCCTTAGAATTCTTCCCTACCTTATTCCTGTGCTGAGATACAGGCTGCTCCAACCTGCTGTAAAAGGCTTGATTTCGAGAGTGAGCGAAACTAATGAAAACATTGTTGGGGTAAAACCTAAAGGGAAAGACCTAGCACCAAATCCAATTTGCCATCTGATCTAACTTTCTGGAGGCAGTCAAAATGATCCTTAGAATTCTTCCCTACCTTATTCCTGTGCTGAGATACAGGCTGCTCCAACCTGCTGTAAAATGCTTGATTTCGAGAGTGAGCGAAACTAATGAAAAACATTGTTGGGGTAAAACCTAAAGGGAAAGACCTAGCACCAAATCCAATTTGCCATCTGATCTAACTTCTGGAGGCAGTCAAAATGATCCTTAGAATTCTTCCCTACCTTATTCCTGTGCTGAGATACAGGCTGCTCCAACCTGCTGTAAAATGCTTGATTTCGAGAGTGAGCGAAAACTAATGAAAACATTGTTGGGGTAAAACCTAAAGGGAAAGACCTAGCACCAAATCCAATTGGCCATCTGATCTAACTTCTGGAGGCAGTCAAAATGATCCTTAGAATTCTTCCCTACCTTATTCCTGTGCTGAGATACAGGCTGCTCCAACCTGCTGTAAAATGCTTGATTTCGAGAGTGAGCGAAACTAATGAAAACATTGTTGGGGTAAAACCTAAAGGGAAAGACCTAGCACCAAATCCAATTTGCCATCTGATCTAACTTCTGGAGGCAGTCAAAATGATCCTTAGAATTCTTCCCTACCTTATTCCTGTGCTGAGATACAGGCTGCTCCAACCTGCTGTAAAATGCTTGATTTCGAGAGTGAGCGAAACTAATGAAAACATTGTTGGGGTAAAACCTAAAGGGAAAGGCCTAGCACCAAATTCAATTTGCCATCTGATCTAACTTCTGGAGGCAGTCAAAATGATCCTTAGAATTCTTCCCTACCTTATTCCTGTGCTGAGATACAGGCTGCTCCAACCTGCTGTAAAATGCTTGATTTCGAGAGTGAGCGAAACTAATGAAAACATTGTTGGGGTAAAACCTAAAGGGAAAGACCTAGCACCAAATCCAATTGGCCATCTGATCTAACTTCTGGAGGCAGTCAAAATGATCCTTAGAATTCTTCCCTACCTTATTCCTGTGCTGAGATACAGGCTGCTCCAACCTGCTGTAAAATGCTTGATTTCGAGAGTGAGCGAAACTAATGAAAACATTGTTGGGGTAAAACCTAAAGGGAAAGGCCTAGCACCAAATCCAATTTGCCATCTGATCTAACTTCTGGAGGCAGTCAAAATGATCCTTAGAATTCTTCCCTACCTTATTCCTGTGCTGAGATACAGGCTGCTCCAACCTGCTGTAAAATGCTTGATTTCGAGAGTGAGCGAAACTAATGAAAACATTGTTGGGGTAAAACCTAAAGGGAAAGACTAGCACCAAATCCAATTTGCCATCTGATCTAACTTCTGGAGGCAGTCAAAATGGTCCTTAGAATTCTTCCCTACCTTATTCCTGTGCTGAGATACAGGCTGCTCCAACCTGCTGTAAAATGCTTGATTTCGAGAGTGAGCGAAACTAATGAAAACATTGTTGGGGTAAAACCTAAAGGGAAAGACCTAGCACCAAATCCAATTGGCCATCTGATCTAACTTCTGGAGGCAGTCAAAATGATCCTTAGAATTCTTCCCTACCTTATTCCTGTGCTGAGATACAGGGCTGCTCCAACCTGCTGTAAAATGCTTGATTTCGAGAGTGAGCGAAACTAATGAAAACATTGTTGGGGTAAAACCTAAAGGGAAAGACCTAGCACCAAATCCAATTGGCCATCTGATCTAACTTCTGGAGGCAGTCAAAATGATCCTTAGAATTCTTCCCTACCTTATTCCTGTGCTGAGATACAGGCTGCTCCAACCTGCTGTAAAATGCTTGATTTCGAGAGTGAGCGAAACTAATGAAAACATTGTTGGGGTAAAACCTAAAGGGAAAGACCTAGCACCAAATCCAATTTGCCATCTGATCTAACTTCTGGAGGCAGTCAAAATGATCCTTAGAATTCTTCCCTACCTTATTCCTGTGCTGAGATACAGGCTGCTCCAACCTGCTGTAAAATCGCTTGATTTCGAGAGTGAGCGAAACTAATGAAAACATTGTTGGGGTAAAACCTAAAGGGAAAGGCCTAGCACCAAATCCAATTTGCCATCTGATCTAACTTCTGGAGGCAGTCAAAATGATCCTTAGAATTCTTCCCTACCTTATTCCTGTGCTGAGATACAGGCTGCTCCAACCTGCTGTAAAATGCTTGATTTCGAGAGTGAGCGAAACTAATGAAAACATTGTTGGGGTAAAACCTAAAGGGAAAGACCTAGCACCAAATCCAATTTGCCATCTGATCTAACTTCTGGAGGCAGTCAAAAATGATCCTTAGAATTCTTCCCTACCTTATTCCTGTGCTGAGATACAGGCTGCTCCAACCTGCTGTAAAATGCTTGATTTCGAGAGTGAGCGAAACTAATGAAAACATTGTTGGGGTAAAACCTAAAGGGAAAGACCTAGCACCAAATCCAATTTGCCATCTGATCTAACTTCTGGAGGCAGTCAAAATGATCCTTAGAATTCTTCCCTACCTTATTCCTGTGCTGAGATACAGGCTGCTCCAACCTGCTGTAAAATGCTTGATTTCGAGAGTGAGCGAAACTAATGAAAACATTGTTGGGGTAAAACCTAAAGGGAAAGACCTAGCACCAAATCCAATTTGCCATCTGATCTAACTTCTGGAGGCAGTCAAAATGATCCTTAGAATTCTTCCCTACCTTATTCCTGTGCTGAGATACAGGCTGCTCCAACCTGCTGTAAAATGCTTGATTTCGAGAGTGAGCGAAACTAATGAAAACATTGTTGGGGTAAAACCTAAAGGGAAAGACCTAGCACCAAATCCAATTTGCCATCTGATCTAACTTCTGGTGGCAGTCAAAATGATCCTTAGAATTCTTCCCTACCTTATTCCTGTGCTGAGATACAGGCTGCTCCAACCTGCTGTAAATGCTTGATTTCGAGAGTGAGCGAAACTAATGAAAACATTGTTGGGGTAAAACCTAAAGGGAAAGACCTAGCACCAAATCCAATTTGCCATCTGATCTAACTTCTGGAGGCAGTCAAAATGATCCTTAGAATTCTTCCCTACCTTATTCCTGTGCTGAGATACAGGCTGCTCCAACCTGCTGTAAAATGCTTGATTTCGAGAGTGAGCGAAACTAATGAAAACATTGTTGGGGTAAAACCTAAAGGGAAAGACCTAGCACCAAATCCAATTTGCCATCTGATCTAACTTCTGGAGGCAGTCAAAATGATCCTTAGAATTCTTCCCTACCTTATTCCTGTGCTGAGATACAGGCTGCTCCAACCTGCTGTAAAAATGCTTGATTTCGAGAGTGAGCGAAACTAATGAAAACATTGTTGGGGTAAAACCTAAAGGGAAAGGCCTAGCACCAAATCCAATTTTGCATCTGATCTAACTTCTGGAGGCAGTCAAAATGATCCTTAGAATTCTTCCCTACCTTATTCCTGTGCTGAGATACAGGCTGCTCCAACCTGCTGTAAAATGCTTGATTTCGAGAGTGAGCGAAACTAATGAAAACATTGTTGGGGTAAAACCTAAAGGGAAAGACCTAGCACCAAATCCAATTTGCCATCTGATCTAACTTCTGGAGGCAGTCAAAATGATCCTTAGAATTCTTCCCTACCTTATTCCTGTGCTGAGATACAGGCTGCTCCAACCTGCTGTAAAATGCTTGATTTCGAGAGTGAGCGAAACTAATGAAAACATTGTTGGGGTAAAACCTAAAGGGAAAGGCCTAGCACCAAATCCAATTTGCCATCTGATCTAACTTCTGGAGGCAGTCAAAATGATCCTTAGAATTCTTCCCTACCTTATTCCTGTGCTGAGATACAGGCTGCTCCAACCTGCTGTAAAATGCTTGATTTCGAGAGTGAGCGAAACTAATGAAAACATTGTTGGGGTAAAACCTAAAGGGAAAGACCTAGCACCAAATCCAATTGGCCATCTGATCTAACTTCTGGAGGCAGTCAAAATGATCCTTAGAATTCTTCCCTACCTTATTCCTGTGCTGAGATACAGGCTGCTCCAACCTGCTGTAAAATGCTTGATTTCGAGAGTGAGCGAAACTAATGAAAAACATTGTTGGGGTAAAACCTAAAGGGAAAGACCTAGCACCAAATCCAATTGGCCATCTGATCTAACTTCTGGAGGCAGTCAAATGATCCTTAGAATTCTTCCTACCTTATTCCTGTGCTGAGATACAGGCTGCTCCAACCTGCTGTAAAATGCTTGATTTCGAGAGTGAGCGAAACTAATGAAAACATTGTTGGGGTAAAACCTAAAGGGAAAGACCTAGCACCAAATCCAATTGGCCATCTGATCTAACTTCTGGAGGCAGTCAAAATGATCCTTAGAATTCTTCCCTACCTTATTCCTGTGCTGAGATACAGGCTGCTCCAACCTGCTGTAAAATGCTTGATTTCGAGAGTGAGCGAAACTAATGAAAACATTGTTGGGGTAAAACCTAAAGGGAAAGACCTAGCACCAAATCCAATTGGCCATCTGATCTAACTTCTGGAGGCAGTCAAAATGATCCTTAGAATTCTTCCCTACCTTATTCCTGTGCTGAGATACAGGCTGCTCCAACCTGCTGTAAAATGCTTGATTTCGAGAGTGAGCGAAACTAATGAAAACATTGTTGGGGTAAAACCTAAAGGGAAAGGACCTAGCACCAAATCCAATTTGCCATCTGATCTAACTTCTGGAGGCAGTCAAAATGATCCTTAGAATTCTTCCCTACCTTATTCCTGTGCTGAGATACAGGCTGCTCCAACCTGCTGTAAAATGCTTGATTTCGAGAGTGAGCGAAACTAATGAAAACATTGTTGGGGTAAAACCTAAAGGGAAAGGCCTAGCACCAAATCCAATTTGCCATCTGATCTAACTTCTGGAGGCAGTCAAAATGAGTCCTTTGAATTCTTCTCTACCTTATTCCTGTGCTGAGATACAGGCTGCTCCAACCTGCTGTAAAATGCTTGATTTCGAGAGTGAGCGAAACTAATGAAAACATTGTTGGGGTAAAACCTAAAGGGAAAGACCTAGCACCAAATCCAATTTGCCATCTGATCTAACTTCTGGAGGCAGTCAAAATGATATTTGAATTCTTCTCTACCTTATTCCTGTGCTGAGATACCAGGCTGCTCCAACCTGCTGTAAAATGCTTGATTTCGAGAGTGAGCGAAACTAATGAAAACATTGTTGGGGTAAAACCTAAAGGGAAAGACCTAGCACCAAATCCAATTTGCCATCTGATCTAACTTCTGGAGGCAGTCAAATGATCCTTAGAATTCTTCCCTACCTTATTCCTGTGCTGAGATACAGGCTGCTCCAACCTGCTGTAAAATGCTTGATTTCGAGAGTGAGCGAAACTAATGAAAACATTGTTGGGGTAAAACCTAAAGGAAAGACCTAGCACCAAATCCAATTTGCCATCTGATCTAACTTCTGGAGGCAGTCAAAATGATCCTTAGAATTCTTCCCTACCTTATTCCTGTGCTGAGATACAGGCTGCTCCAACCTGCTGTAAAATGCTTGATTTCGAGAAGTGAGCGAAACTAATGAAAACATTGTTGGGGTAAAACCTAAAGGGAAAGACCTAGGCACCAAATCCAATTTGCCATCTGATCTAACTTCTGGAGGCAGTCAAAATGATCCTTAGAATTCTTCCCTACCTTATTCCTGTGCTGAGATACAGGCTGCTCCAACCTGCTGTAAAATGCTTGATTTCGAGAGTGAGCGAAACTAATGAAAACATTGTTGGGGTAAAACCTAAAGGGAAAGGACCTAGGCACCAAATCCTATTTGCCATCTGATCTAACTTCTGGAGGCAGTCAAAATGATCCTTAGAATTCTTCCCTACCTTATTCCTGTGCTGAGATACAGGCTGCTCCAACCTGCTGTAAAATGCTTGATTTCGAGAGTGAGCGAAACTAATGAAAACATTGTTGGGGTAAAACCTAAAGGGAAAGGCCTAGCACCAAATTCAATTTGCCATCTGATCTAACTTCTGGAGGCAGTCAAAATGATCCTTAGAATTCTTCCCTACCTTATTCCTGTGCTGAGATACAGGCTGCTCCAACCTGCTGTAAAATGCTTGATTTCGAGAGTGAGCGAAACTAATGAAAACATTGTTGGGGTAAAACCTAAGGGAAAGACCTAGCACCAAAATCCAATTTGCCATCTGATCTAACTTCTGGAGGCAGTCAAAATGATCCTTAGAATTCTTCCCTACCTTATTCCTGTGCTGAGATACAGGCTGCTCCAACCTGCTGTAAAATGCTTGATTTCGAGATGTGAGCGAAACTAATGAAAACATTGTTGGGGTAAAACCTAAAGGGAAAGACCTAGCACCAAATCCAATTTGCCATCTGATCTAACTTCTGGAGGCAGTCAAAATGATCCTTAGAATTCTTCCCTACCTTATTCCTGTGCTGAGATACAGGCTGCTCCAACCTGCTGTAAAATGCTTGATTTCGAGAGTGAGCGAAACTAATGAAAACATTGTTGGGGTAAAACCTAAAGGGAAAGACCTAGCACCAAATCCAATTTGCCATCTGATCTAACTTCTGGAGGCAGTCAAAAATGATCCTTAGAATTCTTCCCTACCTTATTCCTGTGCTGAGATACAGGCTGCTCCAACCTGCTGTAAAATGCTTGATTTCGAGAGTGAGCGAAACTAATGAAAACATTGTTGGGGTAAAACCTAAAGGGAAAGACCTAGCACCAAATCCAATTGGCCATCTGATCTAACTTCTGGAGGCAGTCAAAATGATCCTTAGAATTCTTCCCTACCTTATTCCTGTGCTGAGATACAGGCTGCTCCAACCTGCTGTAAAATGCTTGATTTCGAGAGTGAGCGAAACTAATGAAAACATTGTTGGGGTAAAACCTAAAGGGAAAGACCTAGCACCAAATCCAATTGGCCATCTGATCTAACTTCTGGAGGCAGTCAAAATGATCCTTAGAATTCTTCCCTACCTTATTCCTGTGCTGAGATACAGGCTGCTCCAACCTGCTGTAAAATGCTTGATTTCGAGAGTGAGCGAAACTAATGAAAACATTGTTGGGGTAAAACCTAAGGGAAAGACCTAGCACCAAATCCAATTTGCCATCTGATCTAACTTCTGGAGGCAGTCAAAATGATCCTTAGAATTCTTCCCTACCTTATTCCTGTGCTGAGATACAGGCTGCTCCAACCTGCTGTAAAATGCTTGATTTCGAGAGTGAGCGAAACTAATGAAAACATTGTTGGGGTAAAACCTAAAGGGAAAGACCTAGCACCAAATCCAATTTGCCATCTGATCTAACTTCTGGAGGCAGTCAAAATGATCCTTAGAATTCTTCCCTACCTTATTCCTGTGCTGAGATACAGGCTGCTCCAACCTGCTGTAAAATGCTTGATTTCGAGAGTGAGCGAAACTAATGAAAACATTGTTGGGGTAAAACCCTAAAGGAAAGGCCTAGCACCAAATCCAATTTGCCATCTGATCTAACTTCTGGAGGCAGTCAAAATGATCCTTAGAATTCTTCCCTACCTTATTCCTGTGCTGAGATACAGGCTGCTCCAACCTGCTGTAAAATGCTTGATTTCGAGAGTGAGCGAAACTAATGAAAACATTGTTGGGGTAAAACCTAAAGGGAAAGACCTAGCACCAAATCCAATTTGCCATCTGATCTAACTTCTGGAGGCAGTCAAAATGATCCTTAGAATTCTTCCCTACCTTATTCCTGTGCTGAGATACAGGCTGCTCAACCTGCTGTAAAATGCTTGATTTCGAGAGTGAGCGAAACTAATGAAAAC
>NW_027143880.1:0-46011 GCF_026170545.1 Melanerpes formicivorus
GTTTTCATTAGTTTCGCTCACTCTCGAAATCAAGCATTTTACAGCAGGTTGGAGCAGCCTGTACCTCAGCACAGGAATAAGGTAGGGAAGAATTCAAATACTCATTTTGACTGCCTCCAGAAGTTAGATCAGATGGCAAATTGGATTTGGTGCTAGGTCTTTCCCTTTAGGTTTTACCCCAACAATGTTTTCATTAGTTTCGCTCACTCTGGAAATCAAGCATTTTACAGCAGGTTGGAGCAGCCTGTATCTCAGCACAGGAATAAGGTAGGGAAGAATTCTAAGGCTCATTTTGACTGCCTCCAGAAGTTAGATCAGATGGCAAATTGGATTTGGTGCTAGGTCTTTCCCTTTAGGTTTTACCCCAACAATGTTTTCATTAGTTTCGCTCACTCTCGAAATCAAGCATTTTACAGCAGGTTGGAGCAGCCTGTACCTCAGCACAGGAATAAGGTAGGGAAGAATTCTAAGGCTCATTTTGACTGCCTCCAGAAGTTAGATCAGATGGCAAATTGGATTTGGTGCTAGGTCTTTCCCCTTTAGGTTTTACCCCAACAATGTTTTCATTAGTTTCGCTCACTCTCGAAATCAAGCATTTTACAGCAGGTTGGAGCAGCCTGTATCTCAGCACAGGAATAAGGTAGGGAAGAATTCTAAGGATCATTTTGACTGCCTCCAGAAGTTAGATCAGATGGCAAATTGGATTTGGTGCTAGGTCTTTCCCTTTAGGTTTTACCCCAACAATGTTTTCATTAGTTTCGCTCACTCTCGAAATCAAGCATTTTACAGCAGGTTGGAGCAGCCTGTATCTCAGCACAGGAATAAGGTAGGGAAGAATTCTAAGGCTCATTTTGACTGCCTCCAGAAGTTAGATCAGATGGCAAATTGGATTTGGTGCTAGGTCTTTCCCTTTAGGTTTTACCCCAACAATGTTTTCATTAGTTTCGCTCACTCTCGAAATCAAGCATTTTACAGCAGGTTGGAGCAGCCTGTATCTCAGCACAGGAATAAGGTAGGGAAGAATTCTAAGGATCATTTTGACTGCCTCCAGAAGTTAGATCAGATGGCAAATTGGATTTGGTGCTAGGTCTTTCCCTTTAGGTTTTACCCCAACAATGTTTTCATTAGTTTCGCTCACTCTCGAAATCAAGCATTTTTACAGCAGGTTGGAGCAGCCTGTATCTCAGCACAGGAATAAGGTAGGGAAGAATTCTAAGGATCATTTTGACTGCCTCCAGAAGTTAGATCAGATGGCAAATTGGATTTGGTGCTAGGTCTTTCCCTTTAGGTTTTACCCCAACAATGTTTTCATTAGTTTCGCTCACTCTGGAAATCAAGCATTTTACAGCAGGTTGGAGCAGCCTGTATCTCAGCACAGGAATAAGGTAGGGAAGAATTCAAATGCTCATTTTGACTGCCTCCAGAAGTTAGATCAGATGGCAAATTGGATTTGGTGCTAGGTCTTTCCCTTTAGGTTTTACCCCAACAATGTTTTCATTAGTTTCGCTCACTCTCGAAATCAAGCATTTTACAGCAGGTTGGAGCAGCCTGTATCTCAGCACAGGAATAAGGTAGGGAAGAATTCTAAGGATCATTTTGACTGCCTCCAGAAGTTAGATCAGATGGCAAATTGGATTTGGTGCTAGGTCTTTCCCTTTAGGTTTTACCCCAACAATGTTTTCATTAGTTTCGCTCACTCTCGAAATCAAGCATTTTACAGCAGGTTGGAGCAGCCTGTATCTCAGCACAGGAATAAGGTAGGGAAGAATTCTAAGGATCATTTTGACTGCCTCCAGAAGTTAGATCAGATGGCAAATTGGATTTGGTGCTAGGTCTTTCCCTTTAGGTTTTACCCCAACAATGTTTTCATTAGTTTTGCTCACTCTCGAAATCAAGCATTTTACAGCAGGTTGGAGCAGCCTGTATCTCAGCACAGGAATAAGGTAGGGAAGAATTCTAAGGATCATTTTGACTGCCTCCAGAAGTTAGATCAGATGGCAAATTGGATTTGGTGCTAGGTCTTTCCCTTTAGGTTTTACCCCAACAATGTTTTTCATTAGTTTCGCTCACTCTCGAAATCAAGCATTTTACAGCAGGTTGGAGCAGCCTGTACCTCAGCACAGGAATAAGGTAGGGAAGAATTCAAATACTCATTTTGACTGCCTCCAGAAGTTAGATCAGATGGCAAATTGGATTTGGTGCTAGGTCTTTCCCTTTAGGTTTTACCCCAACAATGTTTTCATTAGTTTCGCTCACTCTCGAAATCAAGCATTTTACAGCAGGTTGGAGCAGCCTGTATCTCAGCACAGGAATAAGGTAGGGAAGAATTCTAAGGCTCATTTTGACTGCCTCCAGAAGTTAGATCAGATGGCAAATTGGATTTGGTGCTAGGTCTTTCCCTTTAGGTTTTACCCCAACAATGTTTTCATTAGTTTTGCTCACTCTCGAAATCAAGCATTTTACAGCAGGTTGGAGCAGCCTGTATCTCAGCACAGGAACAAGGTAGGGAAGAATTCAAATGCTCATTTTGACTGCCTCCAGAAGTTAGATCAGATGGCAAATTGGATTTGGTGCTAGGTCTTTCCCTTTAGGTTTTACCCCAACAATGTTTTCATTAGTTTCGCTCACTCTCGAAATCAAGCATTTTACAGCAGGTTGGAGCAGCCTGTACCTCAGCACAGGAATAAGGTAGGGAAGAATTCAAATACTCATTTTGACTGCCTCCAGAAGTTAGATCAGATGGCAAATTGGATTTGGTGCTAGGTCTTTCCCTTTAGGTTTTACCCCAACAATGTTTTCATTAGTTTCGCTCACTCTCGAAATCAAGCATTTTACAGCAGGTTGGAGCAGCCTGTATCTCAGCACAGGAATAAGGTAGGGAAGAATTCTAAGGATCATTTTGACTGCCTCCAGAAGTTAGATCAGATGGCAAATTGGATTTGGTGCTAGGTCTTTCCCTTTAGGTTTTACCCCAACAATGTTTTCATTAGTTTCGCTCACTCTCGAAATCAAGCATTTTACAGCAGGTTGGAGCAGGCCTGTATCTCAGCACAGGAATAAGGTAGGGAAGAATTCTAAGGATCATTTTGACTGCCTCCAGAAGTTAGATCAGATGGCAAATTGGATTTGGTGCTAGGTCTTTCCCTTTAGGTTTTACCCCAACAATGTTTTCATTAGTTTCGCTCACTCTCGAAATCAAGCATTTTACAGCAGGTTGGAGCAGCCTGTATCTCAGCACAGGAATAAGGTAGGGAAGAATTCTAAGGATCATTTTGACTGCCTCCAGAAGTTAGATCAGATGGCAAATTGGATTTGGTGCTAGGTCTTTCCCTTTAGGTTTTACCCCAACAATGTTTTCATTAGTTTCGCTCACTCTCGAAATCAAGCATTTTACAGCAGGTTGGAGCAGCCTGTATCTCAGCACAGGAATAAGGTAGGGAAGAATTCTAAGGATCATTTTGACTGCCTCCAGAAGTTAGATCAGATGGGCAAATTGGATTTGGTGCTAGGTCTTTCCCTTTAGGTTTTACCCCAACAATGTTTTCATTAGTTTCGCTCACTCTCGAAATCAAGCATTTTACAGCAGGTTGGAGCAGCCTGTATCTCAGCACAGGAATAAGGTAGGGAAGAATTCAAATGCTCATTTTGACTGCCTCCAGAAGTTAGATCAGATGGCAAATTGGATTTGGTGCTAGGTCTTTCCCTTTAGGTTTTACCCCAACAATGTTTTCATTAGTTTCGCTCACTCTCGAAATCAAGCATTTTACAGCAGGGTTGGAGCAGCCTGTATCTCAGCACAGGAATAAGGTAGGGAAGAATTCTAAGGATCATTTTGACTGCCTCCAGAAGTTAGATCAGATGGCAAATTGGATTTGGTGCTAGGTCTTTCCCTTTAGGTTTTTACCCCAACAATGTTTTCATTAGTTTCGCTCACTCTCGAAATCAAGCATTTTACAGCAGGTTGGAGCAGCCTGTATCTCAGCACAGGAATAAGGTAGGGAAGAATTCTAAGGCTCATTTTGACTGCCTCCAGAAGTTAGATCAGATGGCAAATTGGATTTGGTGCTAGGTCTTTCCCTTTAGGTTTTACCCCAACAATGTTTTCATTAGTTTCGCTCACTCTCGAAATCAAGCATTTTACAGCAGGTTGGAGCAGCCTGTATCTCAGCACAGGAATAAGGTAGGGAAGAATTCTAAGGATCATTTTGACTGCCTCCAGAAGTTAGATCAGATGGCAAATTGGATTTGGTGCTAGGTCTTTCCCTTTAGGTTTTACCCCAACAATGTTTTCATTAGTTTCGCTCACTCTCGAAATCAAGCATTTTACAGCAGGTTGGAGCAGCCTGTACCTCAGCACAGGAATAAGGTAGGGAAGAATTCTAAGGATCATTTTGACTGCCTCCAGAAGTTAGATCAGATGGCAAATTGGATTTGGTGCTAGGTCTTTCCCTTTAGGTTTTACCCCAACAATGTTTTCATTAGTTTCGCTCACTCTCGAAATCAAGCATTTTACAGCAGGTTGGAGCAGCCTGTATCTCAGCACAGGAATAAGGTAGGGAAGAATTCTAAGGCTCATTTTGACTGCCTCCAGAAGTTAGATCAGATGGCAAATTGGATTTGGTGCTAGGTCTTTCCCTTTAGGTTTTACCCCAACAATGTTTTCATTAGTTTCGCTCACTCTCGAAATCAAGCATTTTACAGCAGGTTGGAGCAGCCTGTATCTCAGCACAGGAATAAGGTAGGGAAGAATTCTAAGGCTCATTTTGACTGCCTCCAGAAGTTAGATCAGATGGCAAATTGGATTTGGTGCTAGGTCTTTCCCTTTAGGTTTTACCCCAACAATGTTTTCATTAGTTTCGCTCACTCTCGAAATCAAGCATTTTACAGCAGGTTGGAGCAGCCTGTATCTCAGCACAGGAATAAGGTAGGGAAGAATTCTAAGGCTCATTTTGACTGCCTCCAGAAGTTAGATCAGATGGCAAATATGGATTTGGTGCTAGGTCTTTCCCTTTAGGTTTTACCCCAACAATGTTTTCATTAGTTTCGCTCACTCTCGAAATCAAGCATTTTACAGCAGGTTGGAGCAGCCTGTATCTCAGCACAGGAATAAGGTAGGGAAGAATTCTAAGGCTCATTTTGACTGCCTCCAGAAGTTAGATCAGATGGCAAATTGGATTTGGTGCTAGGTCTTTCCCTTTAGGTTTTTACCCCAACAATGTTTTCATTAGTTTCGCTCACTCTCGAAATCAAGCATTTTACAGCAGGTTGGAGCAGCCTGTACCTCAGCACAGGAAATAAGGTAGGGAAGAATTCAAATACTCATTTTGACTGCCTCCAGAAGTTAGATCAGATGGCAAATTGGATTTGGTGCTAGGTCTTTCCCTTTAGGTTTTACCCCAACAATGTTTTCATTAGTTTCGCTCACTCTCGAAATCAAGCATTTTACAGCAGGTTGGAGCAGCCTGTATCTCAGCACAGGAATAAGGTAGGGAAGAATTCTAAGGATCATTTTGACTGCCTCCAGAAGTTAGATCAGATGGCAAATTGGATTTGGTGCTAGGTCTTTCCCTTTAGGTTTTACCCCAACAATGTTTTCATTAGTTTCGCTCACTCTGGAAATCAAGCATTTTACAGCAGGTTGGAGCAGCCTGTATCTCAGCACAGGAATAAGGTAGGGAAGAATTCTAAGGATCATTTTGACTGCCTCCAGAAGTTAGATCAGATGGCAAATTGGATTTGGTGCTAGGTCTTTCCCTTTAGGTTTTACCCCAACAATGTTTTCATTAGTTTCGCTCACTCTCGAAATCAAGCATTTTACAGCAGGTTGGAGCAGCCTGTACCTCAGCACAGGAATAAGGTAGGGAAGAATTCAAATACTCATTTTGACTGCCTCCAGAAGTTAGATCAGATGGCAAATTGGATTTGGTGCTAGGTCTTTCCCTTTAGGTTTTACCCCAACAATGTTTTCATTAGTTTCGCTCACTCTGGAAATCAAGCATTTTACAGCAGGTTGGAGCAGCCTGTATCTCAGCACAGGAATAAGGTAGGGAAGAATTCTAAGGATCATTTTGACTGCCTCCAGAAGTTAGATCAGATGGCAAATTGGATTTGGTGCTAGGTCTTTCCCTTTAGGTTTTTACCCCAACAATGTTTTCATTAGTTTCGCTCACTCTCGAAATCAAGCATTTTACAGCAGGTTGGAGCAGCCTGTATCTCAGCACAGGAATAAGGTAGGGAAGAATTCTAAGGCTCATTTTGACTGCCTCCAGAAGTTAGATCAGATGGCAAATTGGATTTGGTGCTAGGTCTTTCCCTTTAGGTTTTACCCCAACAATGTTTTCATTAGTTTCGCTCACTCTCGAAATCAAGCATTTTACAGCAGGTTGGAGCAGCCTGTATCTCAGCACAGGAATAAGGTAGGGAAGAATTCTAAGGATCATTTTGACTGCCTCCAGAAGTTAGATCAGATGGCAAATTGGATTTGGTGCTAGGTCTTTCCCTTTAGGTTTTACCCCAACAATGTTTTCATTAGTTTCGCTCACTCTCGAAATCAAGCATTTTACAGCAGGTTGGAGCAGCCTGTATCTCAGCACAGGAATAAGGTAGGGAAGAATTCTAAGGATCATTTTGACTGCCTCCAGAAGTTAGATCAGATGGCAAATTGGATTTGGTGCTAGGTCTTTCCCTTTAGGTTTTACCCCAACAATGTTTCATTAGTTTCGCTCACTCTCGAAATCAAGCATTTTACAGCAGGTTGGAGCAGCCTGTATCTCAGCACAGGAATAAGGTAGGGAAGAATTCTAAGGATCATTTTGACTGCCTCCAGAAGTTAGATCAGATGGCAAAATTGGATTTGGTGCTAGGTCTTTCCCTTTAGGTTTTACCCCAACAATGTTTTCATTAGTTTCGCTCACTCTCGAAATCAAGCATTTTACAGCAGGTTGGAGCAGCCTGTATCTCAGCACAGGAATAAGGTAGGGAAGAATTCTAAGGATCATTTTGACTGCCTCCAGAAGTTAGATCAGATGGCAAATTGGATTTGGTGCTAGGTCTTTCCCTTTAGGTTTTACCCCAACAATGTTTTCATTAGTTTCGCTCACTCTCGAAATCAAGCATTTTACAGCAGGTTGGAGCAGCCTGTATCTCAGCACAGGAATAAGGTAGGGAAGAATTCTAAGGCTCATTTTGACTGCCTCCAGAAGTTAGATCAGATGGCAAATTGGATTTGGTGCTAGGTCTTTCCCTTTAGGTTTTACCCCAACAATGTTTTCATTAGTTTCGCTCACTCTCGAAATCAAGCATTTTACAGCAGGTTGGAGCAGCCTGTATCTCAGCACAGGAATAAGGTAGGGAAGAATTCTAAGGATCATTTTGACTGCCTCCAGAAGTTAGATCAGATGGCAAATTGGATTTGGTGCTAGGTCTTTCCCTTTAGGTTTTACCCCAACAATGTTTTCATTAGTTTCGCTCACTCTCGAAATCAAGCATTTTACAGCAGGTTGGAGCAGCCTGTATCTCAGCACAGGAATAAGGTAGGGAAGAATTCTAAGGATCATTTTGACTGCCTCCAGAAGTTAGATCAGATGGCAAATTGGATTTGGTGCTAGGTCTTTCCCTTTAGGTTTTACCCCAACAATGTTTTCATTAGTTTCGCTCACTCTCGAAATCAAGCATTTTACAGCAGGTTGGAGCAGCCTGTATCTCAGCACAGGAATAAGGTAGGGAAGAATTCAAATGCTCATTTTGACTGCCTCCAGAAGTTAGATCAGATGGCAAATTGGATTTGGTGCTAGGTCTTTCCCTTTAGGTTTTACCCCAACAATGTTTTCATTAGTTTCGCTCACTCTCGAAATCAAGCATTTTACAGCAGGTTGGAGCAGCCTGTATCTCAGCACAGGAATAAGGTAGGGAAGAATTCTAAGGATCATTTTGACTGCCTCCAGAAGTTAGATCAGATGGCAAATTGGATTTGGTGCTAGGTCTTTCCCTTTAGGTTTTACCCCAACAATGTTTTCATTAGTTTCGCTCACTCTCGAAATCAAGCATTTTACAGCAGGTTGGAGCAGCCTGTATCTCAGCACAGGAATAAGGTAGGGAAGAATTCTAAGGATCATTTTGACTGCCTCCAGAAGTTAGATCAGATGGCAAATTGGATTTGGTGCTAGGTCTTTCCCTTTAGGTTTTACCCCAACAATGTTTTCATTAGTTTTGCTCACTCTCGAAATCAAGCATTTTACAGCAGGTTGGAGCAGCCTGTATCTCAGCACAGGAATAAGGTAGGGAAGAATTCTAAGGATCATTTTGACTGCCTCCAGAAGTTAGATCAGATGGCAAATTGGATTTGGTGCTAGGTCTTTCCCTTTAGGTTTTACCCCAACAATGTTTTCATTAGTTTCGCTCACTCTCGAAATCAAGCATTTTACAGCAGGTTGGAGCAGCCTGTACCTCAGCACAGGAATAAGGTAGGGAAGAATTCAAATACTCATTTTGACTGCCTCCAGAAGTTAGATCAGATGGCAAATTGGATTTGGTGCTAGGTCTTTCCCTTTAGGTTTTACCCCAACAATGTTTTCATTAGTTTCGCTCACTCTCGAAATCAAGCATTTTACAGCAGGTTGGAGCAGCCTGTATCTCAGCACAGGAATAAGGTAGGGAAGAATTCTAAGGCTCATTTTGACTGCCTCCAGAAGTTAGATCAGATGGCAAATTGGATTTGGTGCTAGGTCTTTCCCTTTAGGTTTTACCCCAACAATGTTTTCATTAGTTTCGCTCACTCTCGAAATCAAGCATTTTACAGCAGGTTGGAGCAGCCTGTATCTCAGCACAGGAACAAGGTAGGGAAGAATTCAAATGCTCATTTTGACTGCCTCCAGAAGTTAGATCAGATGGCAAATTGGATTTGGTGCTAGGTCTTTCCCTTTAGGTTTTACCCCAACAATGTTTTCATTAGTTTCGCTCACTCTCGAAATCAAGCATTTTACAGCAGGTTGGAGCAGCCTGTACCTCAGCACAGGAATAAGGTAGGGAAGAATTCAAATACTCATTTTTGACTGCCTCCAGAAGTTAGATCAGATGGCAAATTGGATTTGGTGCTAGGTCTTTCCCTTTAGGTTTTACCCCAACAATGTTTTCATTAGTTTCGCTCACTCTCGAAATCAAGCATTTTACAGCAGGTTGGAGCAGCCTGTATCTCAGCACAGGAATAAGGTAGGGAAGAATTCTAAGGATCATTTTGACTGCCTCCAGAAGTTAGATCAGATGGCAAATTGGATTTGGTGCTAGGTCTTTCCCTTTAGGTTTTACCCCAACAATGTTTTCATTAGTTTCGCTCACTCTCGAAATCAAGCATTTTACAGCAGGTTGGAGCAGCCTGTATCTCAGCACAGGAATAAGGTAGGGAAGAATTCTAAGGATCATTTTGACTGCCTCCAGAAGTTAGATCAGATGGCAAATTGGATTTGGTGCTAGGTCTTTCCCTTTAGGTTTTACCCCAACAATGTTTTCATTAGTTTCGCTCACTCTCGAAATCAAGCATTTTACAGCAGGTTGGAGCAGCCTGTATCTCAGCACAGGAATAAGGTAGGGAAGAATTCTAAGGATCATTTTGACTGCCTCCAGAAGTTAGATCAGATGGCAAATTGGATTTGGTGCTAGGTCTTTCCCTTTAGGTTTTACCCCAACAATGTTTTCATTAGTTTCGCTCACTCTCGAAATCAAGCATTTTACAGCAGGTTGGAGCAGCCTGTATCTCAGCACAGGAATAAGGTAGGGAAGAATTCTAAGGATCATTTTGACTGCCTCCAGAAGTTAGATCAGATGGCAAAATTGGATTTGGTGCTAGGTCTTTCCCTTTAGGTTTTACCCCAACAATGTTTTCATTAGTTTCGCTCACTCTCGAAATCAAGCATTTTACAGCAGGTTGGAGCATCCTGTATCTCAGCACAGGAATAAGGTAGGGAAGAATTCAAATGCTCATTTTGACTGCCTCCAGAAGTTAGATCAGATGGCAAATTGGATTTGGTGCTAGGTTTTTTCCCTTTAGGTTTTACCCCAACAATGTTTTCATTAGTTTCGCTCACTCTCGAAATCAAGCATTTTACAGCAGGTTGGAGCAGCCTGTATCTCAGCACAGGAATAAGGTAGGGAAGAATTCTAAGGATCATTTTGACTGCCTCCAGAAGTTAGATCAGATGGCAAATTGGATTTGGTGCTAGGTCTTTCCCTTTAGGTTTTACCCCAACAATGTTTTCATTAGTTTCGCTCACTCTCGAAATCAAGCATTTTACAGCAGGTTGGAGCAGCCTGTACCTCAGCACAGGAATAAGGTAGGGAAGAATTCTAAGGATCATTTTGACTGCCTCCAGAAGTTAGATCAGATGGCAAATTGGATTTGGTGCTAGGTCTTTCCCTTTAGGTTTTACCCCAACAATGTTTTCATTAGTTTCGCTCACTCTCGAAATCAAGCATTTTACAGCAGGTTGGAGCAGCCTGTATCTCAGCACAGGAATAAGGTAGGGAAGAATTCTAAGGCTCATTTTGACTGCCTCCAGAAGTTAGATCAGATGGCAAATTGGATTTGGTGCTAGGTCTTTCCCTTTAGGTTTTACCCCAACAATGTTTTCATTAGTTTCGCTCACTCTCGAAATCAAGCATTTTACAGCAGGTTGGAGCAGCCTGTATCTCAGCACAGGAAGAAGGTAGGGAAGAATTCAAATGCTCATTTTGACTGCCTCCAGAAGTTAGATCAGATGGCAAATTGGATTTGGTGCTAGGTCTTTCCCTTTAGGTTTTACCCCAACAATGTTTTCATTAGTTTCGCTCACTCTCGAAATCAAGCATTTTACAGCAGGTTGGAGCAGCCTGTACCTCAGCACAGGAATAAGGTAGGGAAGAATTCAAATACTCATTTTGACTGCCTCCAGAAGTTAGATCAGATGGCAAATTGGATTTGGTGCTAGGTCTTTCCCTTTAGGTTTTACCCCAACAATGTTTTCATTAGTTTCGCTCACTCTCGAAATCAAGCATTTTACAGCAGGTTGGAGCAGCCTGTATCTCAGCACAGGAATAAGGTAGGGAAGAATTCTAAGGATCATTTTGACTGCCTCCAGAAGTTAGATCAGATGGCAAATTGGATTTGGTGCTAGGTCTTTCCCTTTAGGTTTTACCCCAACAATGTTTTCATTAGTTTCGCTCACTCTCGAAATCAAGCATTTTACAGCAGGTTGGAGCAGCCTGTATCTCAGCACAGGAATAAGGTAGGGAAGAATTCTAAGGATCATTTTGACTGCCTCCAGAAGTTAGATCAGATGGCAAATTGGATTTGGTGCTAGGTCTTTCCCTTTAGGTTTTACCCCAACAATGTTTTCATTAGTTTCGCTCACTCTCGAAATCAAGCATTTTACAGCAGGTTGGAGCAGCCTGTACCTCAGCACAGGAATAAGGTAGGGAAGAATTCAAATACTCATTTTGACTGTCCTCCAGAAGTTAGATCAGATGGCAAATTGGATTTGGTGCTAGGTCTTTCCCTTTAGGTTTTACCCCAACAATGTTTTCATTAGTTTCGCTCACTCTCGAAATCAAGCATTTTACAGCAGGTTGGAGCAGCCTGTATCTCAGCACAGGAATAAGGTAGGGAAGAATTCTAAGGATCATTTTGACTGCCTCCAGAAGTTAGATCAGATGGCAAATTGGATTTGGTGCTAGGTCTTTCCCTTTAGGTTTTACCCCAACAATGTTTTCATTAGTTTCGCTCACTCTCGAAATCAAGCATTTTACAGCAGGTTGGAGCAGCCTGTATCTCAGCACAGGAATAAGGGTAGGGAAGAATTCTAAGGATCATTTTGACTGCCTCCAGAAGTTAGATCAGATGGCAAATTGGATTTGGTGCTAGGTCTTTCCCTTTAGGTTTTACCCCAACAATGTTTTCATTAGTTTCGCTCACTCTCGAAATCAAGCATTTTACAGCAGGTTGGAGCAGCCTGTATCTCAGCACAGGAATAAGGTAGGGAAGAATTCTAAGGATCATTTTGACTGCCTCCAGAAGTTAGATCAGATGGCAAATTGGATTTGGTGCTAGGTCTTTCCCTTTAGGTTTTACCCCAACAATGTTTTCATTAGTTTCGCTCACTCTCGAAATCAAGCATTTTACAGCAGGTTGGAGCAGCCTGTATCTCAGCACAGGAATAAGGTAGGGAAGAATTCTAAGGATCATTTTGACTGCCTCCAGAAGTTAGATCAGATGGCAAATTGGATTTGGTGCTAGGTCTTTCCCTTTAGGTTTTACCCCAACAATGTTTTCATTAGTTTCGCTCACTCTCGAAATCAAGCATTTTACAGCAGGTTGGAGCAGCCTGTATCTCAGCACAGGAATAAGGTAGGGAAGAATTCTAAGGATCATTTTGACTGCCTCCAGAAGTTAGATCAGATGGCAAATTGGATTTGGTGCTAGGTCTTTCCCTTTAGGTTTTACCCCAACAATGTTTTCATTAGTTTCGCTCACTCTCGAAATCAAGCATTTTACAGCAGGTTGGAGCAGCCTGTATCTCAGCACAGGAATAAGGTAGGGAAGAATTCTAAGGATCATTTTGACTGCCTCCAGAAGTTAGATCAGATGGCAAATTGGATTTGGTGCTAGGTCTTTCCCTTTAGGTTTTACCCCAACAATGTTTTCATTAGTTTCGCTCACTCTCGAAATCAAGCATTTTACAGCAGGTTGGAGCAGCCTGTATCTCAGCACAGGAATAAGGTAGGGAAGAATTCTAAGGATCATTTTGACTGCCTCCAGAAGTTAGATCAGATGGCAAATTGGATTTGGTGCTAGGTCTTTCCCTTTAGGTTTTACCCCAACAATGTTTTCATTAGTTTCGCTCACTCTCGAAATCAAGCATTTTACAGCAGGTTGGAGCAGCCTGTATCTCAGCACAGGAACAAGGTAGGGAAGAATTCAAATGCTCATTTTGACTGCTCCAGAAGTTAGATCAGATGGCAAATTGGATTTGGTGCTAGGTCTTTCCCTTTAGGTTTTACCCCAACAATGTTTTCATTAGTTTCGCTCACTCTCGAAATCAAGCATTTTACAGCAGGTTGGAGCAGCCTGTACCTCAGCACAGGAATAAGGTAGGGAAGAATTCAAATACTCATTTTGACTGCCTCCAGAAGTTAGATCAGATGGCAAATTGGATTTGGTGCTAGGTCTTTCCCTTTAGGTTTTACCCCAACAATGTTTTCATTAGTTTCGCTCACTCTCGAAATCAAGCATTTTACAGCAGGTTGGAGCAGCCTGTATCTCAGCACAGGAATAAGGTAGGGAAGAATTCTAAGGATCATTTTGACTGCCTCCAGAAGTTAGATCAGATGGCAAATTGGATTTGGTGCTAGGTCTTTCCCTTTAGGTTTTACCCCAACAATGTTTTCATTAGTTTCGCTCACTCTCGAAATCAAGCATTTTACAGCAGGTTGGAGCAGCCTGTATCTCAGCACAGGAAGAAGGTAGGGAAGAATTCTAAGGATCATTTTGACTGCCTCCAGAAGTTAGATCAGATGGCAAATTGGATTTGGTGCTAGGTCTTTCCCTTTAGGTTTTACCCCAACAATGTTTTCATTAGTTTCGCTCACTCTCGAAATCAAGCATTTTACAGCAGGTTGGAGCAGCCTGTATCTCAGCACAGGAATAAGGTAGGGAAGAATTCTAAGGATCATTTTGACTGCCTCCAGAAGTTAGATCAGATGGCAAATTGGATTTGGTGCTAGGTCTTTCCCTTTAGGTTTTACCCCAACAATGTTTTCATTAGTTTCGCTCACTCTCGAAATCAAGCATTTTACAGCAGGTTGGAGCAGCCTGTATCTCAGCACAGGAATAAGGTAGGGAAGAATTCTAAGGATCATTTTGACTGCCTCCAGAAGTTAGATCAGATGGCAAAATTGGATTTGGTGCTAGGTCTTTCCCTTTAGGGTTTTACCCCAACAATGTTTTCATTAGTTTCGCTCACTCTCGAAATCAAGCATTTTACAGCAGGTTGGAGCAGCCTGTATCTCAGCACAGGAATAAGGTAGGGAAGAATTCAAATGCTCATTTTGACTGCCTCCAGAAGTTAGATCAGATGGCAAATTGGATTTGGTGCTAGGTCTTTCCCTTTAGGTTTTACCCCAACAATGTTTTCATTAGTTTCGCTCACTCTCGAAATCAAGCATTTTACAGCAGGTTGGAGCAGCCTGTATCTCAGCACAGGAATAAGGTAGGGAAGAATTCTAAGGATCATTTTGACTGCCTCCAGAAGTTAGATCAGATGGCAAATTGGATTTGGTGCTAGGTCTTTCCCTTTAGGTTTTACCCCAACAATGTTTTCATTAGTTTCGCTCACTCTCGAAATCAAGCATTTTACAGCAGGTTGGAGCAGCCTGTATCTCAGCACAGGAATAAGGTAGGGAAGAATTCTAAGGCTCATTTTGACTGCCTCCAGAAGTTAGATCAGATGGCAAATTGGATTTGGTGCTAGGTCTTTCCCTTTAGGTTTTACCCCAACAATGTTTTCATTAGTTTCGCTCACTCTCGAAATCAAGCATTTTACAGCAGGTTGGAGCAGCCTGTATCTCAGCACAGGAATAAGGTAGGGAAGAATTCTAAGGCTCATTTTGACTGCCTCCAGAAGTTAGATCAGATGGCAAATTGGATTTGGTGCTAGGTCTTTCCCTTTAGGTTTTACCCCAACAATGTTTTCATTAGTTTCGCTCACTCTCGAAATCAAGCATTTTACAGCAGGTTGGAGCAGCCTGTACCTCAGCACAGGAATAAGGTAGGGAAGAATTCTAAGGATCATTTTGACTGCCTCCAGAAGTTAGATCAGATGGCAAATTGGATTTGGTGCTAGGTCTTTCCCTTTAGGTTTTACCCCAACAATGTTTTCATTAGTTTCGCTCACTCTCGAAATCAAGCATTTTTACAGCAGGTTGGAGCAGCCTGTATCTCAGCACAGGAATAAGGTAGGGAAGAATTCTAAGGCTCATTTTGACTGCCTCCAGAAGTTAGAACAGATGGCAAATTGGATTTGGTGCTAGGTCTTTCCCTTTAGGTTTTACCCCAACAATGTTTTCATTAGTTTCGCTCACTCTCGAAATCAAGCATTTTACAGCAGGTTGGAGCAGCCTGTATCTCAGCACAGGAATAAGGTAGGGAAGAATTCTAAGGATCATTTTGACTGCCTCCAGAAGTTAGATCAGATGGCAAATTGGATTTGGTGCTAGGTCTTTCCCTTTAGGTTTTACCCCAACAATGTTTTCATTAGTTTCGCTCACTCTCGAAATCAAGCATTTTACAGCAGGTTGGAGCAGCCTGTATCTCAGCACAGGAATAAGGTAGGGAAGAATTCTAAGGCTCATTTTGACTGCCTCCAGAAGTTAGATCAGATGGCAAATTGGATTTGGTGCTAGGTCTTTCCCTTTAGGTTTTACCCCAACAATGTTTTCATTAGTTTCGCTCACTCTCGAAATCAAGCATTTTACAGCAGGTTGGAGCAGCCTGTATCTCAGCACAGGAAGAAGGTAGGGAAGAATTCAAATGCTCATTTTGACTGCCTCCAGAAGTTAGATCAGATGGCAAATTGGATTTGGTGCTAGGTCTTTCCCTTTAGGTTTTACCCCAACAATGTTTTCATTAGTTTCGCTCACTCTCGAAATCAAGCATTTTACAGCAGGTTGGAGCAGCCTGTACCTCAGCACAGGAATAAGGTAGGGAAGAATTCAAATACTCATTTTGACTGCCTCCAGAAGTTAGATCAGATGGCAAATTGGATTTGGTGCTAGGTCTTTCCCTTTAGGTTTTACCCAACAATGTTTTCATTAGTTTCGCTCACTCTCGAAATCAAGCATTTTTACAGCAGGTTGGAGCAGCCTGTATCTCAGCACAGGAATAAGGTAGGGAAGAATTCTAAGGCTCATTTTGACTGCCTCCAGAAGTTAGATCAGATGGCAAATTGGATTTGGTGCTAGGTCTTTCCCTTTAGGTTTTACCCCAACAATGTTTTCATTAGTTTCGCTCACTCTCGAAATCAAGCATTTTACAGCAGGTTGGAGCAGCCTGTATCTCAGCACAGGAATAAGGTAGGGAAGAATTCTAAGGCTCATTTTGACTGCCTCCAGAAGTTAGATCAGATGGCAAATTGGATTTGGTGCTAGGTCTTTCCCTTTAGGTTTTACCCCAACAATGTTTTCATTAGTTTCGCTCACTCTCGAAATCAAGCATTTTACAGCAGGTTGGAGCAGCCTGTACCTCAGCACAGGAATAAGGTAGGGAAGAATTCTAAGGATCATTTTGACTGCCTCCAGAAGTTAGATCAGATGGCAAATTGGATTTGGTGCTAGGTCTTTCCCTTTAGGTTTTACCCCAACAATGTTTTCATTAGTTTCGCTCACTCTCGAAATCAAGCATTTTACAGCAGGTTGGAGCAGCCTGTATCTCAGCACAGGAATAAGGTAGGGAAGAATTCTAAGGCTCATTTTGACTGCCTCCAGAAGTTAGAACAGATGGCAAATTGGATTTGGTGCTAGGTCTTTCCCTTTAGGTTTTACCCCAACAATGTTTTCATTAGTTTCGCTCACTCTCGAAATCAAGCATTTTACAGCAGGTTGGAGCAGCCTGTATCTCAGCACAGGAATAAGGTAGGGAAGAATTCTAAGGATCATTTTGACTGCCTCCAGAAGTTAGATCAGATGGCAAATTGGATTTGGTGCTAGGTCTTTCCCTTTAGGTTTTACCCCAACAATGTTTTCATTAGTTTCGCTCACTCTCGAAATCAAGCATTTTACAGCAGGTTGGAGCAGCCTGTATCTCAGCACAGGAATAAGGTAGGGAAGAATTCTAAGGCTCATTTTGACTGCCTCCAGAAGTTAGATCAGATGGCAAATTGGATTTGGTGCTAGGTCTTTCCCTTTAGGTTTTACCCCAACAATGTTTTCATTAGTTTCGCTCACTCTCGAAATCAAGCATTTTACAGCAGGTTGGAGCAGCCTGTATCTCAGCACAGGAAGAAGGTAGGGAAGAATTCAAATGCTCATTTTGACTGCCTCCAGAAGTTAGATCAGATGGCAAATTGGATTTGGTGCTAGGTCTTTCCCTTTAGGTTTTACCCCAACAATGTTTTCATTAGTTTCGCTCACTCTCGAAATCAAGCATTTTACAGCAGGTTGGAGCAGCCTGTATCTCAGCACAGGAATAAGGTAGGGAAGAATTCTAAGGCTCATTTTGACTGCCTCCAGAAGTTAGATCAGATGGCAAATTGGATTTGGTGCTAGGTCTTTCCCTTTAGGTTTTACCCCAACAATGTTTTCATTAGTTTCGCTCACTCTCGAAATCAAGCATTTTACAGCAGGTTGGAGCAGCCTGTATCTCAGCACAGGAAGAAGGTAGGGAAGAATTCAAATGCTCATTTTGACTGCCTCCAGAAGTTAGATCAGATGGCAAATTGGATTTGGTGCTAGGTCTTTCCCTTTAGGTTTTACCCCAACAATGTTTTCATTAGTTTCGCTCACTCTCGAAATCAAGCATTTTACAGCAGGTTGGAGCAGCCTGTACCTCAGCACAGGAATAAGGTAGGGAAGAATTCAAATACTCATTTTGACTGCCTCCAGAAGTTAGATCAGATGGCAAATTGGATTTGGTGCTAGGTCTTTCCCTTTAGGTTTTACCCCAACAATGTTTTCATTAGTTTCGCTCACTCTCGAAATCAAGCATTTTACAGCAGGTTGGAGCAGCCTGTATCTCAGCACAGGAATAAGGTAGGGAAGAATTCTAAGGATCATTTTGACTGCCTCCAGAAGTTAGATCAGATGGCAAATTGGATTTGGTGCTAGGTCTTTCCCTTTAGGTTTTACCCCAACAATGTTTTCATTAGTTTCGCTCACTCTCGAAATCAAGCATTTTACAGCAGGTTGGAGCAGCCTGTATCTCAGCACAGGAATAAGGTAGGGAAGAATTCTAAGGATCATTTTGACTGCCTCCAGAAGTTAGATCAGATGGCAAATTGGATTTGGTGCTAGGTCTTTCCCTTTAGGTTTTACCCCAACAATGTTTTCATTAGTTTCGCTCACTCTCGAAATCAAGCATTTTACAGCAGGTTGGAGCAGCCTGTACCTCAGCACAGGAATAAGGTAGGGAAGAATTCAAATACTCATTTTGACTGCCTCCAGAAGTTAGATCAGATGGCAAATTGGATTTGGTGCTAGGTCTTTCCCTTTAGGTTTTACCCCAACAATGTTTTCATTAGTTTCGCTCACTCTCGAAATCAAGCATTTTACAGCAGGTTGGAGCAGCCTGTATCTCAGCACAGGAATAAGGTAGGGAAGAATTCTAAGGCTCATTTTGACTGCCTCCAGAAGTTAGATCAGATGGCAAATTGGATTTGGTGCTAGGTCTTTCCCTTTAGGTTTTACCCCAACAATGTTTTCATTAGTTTCGCTCACTCTCGAAATCAAGCATTTTACAGCAGGTTGGAGCAGCCTGTATCTCAGCACAGGAATAAGGTAGGGAAGAATTCTAAGGATCATTTTGACTGCCTCCAGAAGTTAGATCAGATGGCAAATTGGATTTGGTGCTAGGTCTTTCCCTTTAGGTTTTACCCCAACAATGTTTTCATTAGTTTCGCTCACTCTCGAAATCAAGCATTTTACAGCAGGTTGGAGCAGCCTGTATCTCAGCACAGGAATAAGGTAGGGAAGAATTCTAAGGATCATTTTGACTGCCTCCAGAAGTTAGATCAGATGGCAAATTGGATTTGGTGCTAGGTCTTTCCCTTTAGGTTTTACCCCAACAATGTTTTCATTAGTTTCGCTCACTCTCGAAATCAAGCATTTTACAGCAGGTTGGAGCAGCCTGTATCTCAGCACAGGAATAAGGTAGGGAAGAATTCTAAGGCTCATTTTGACTGCCTCCAGAAGTTAGATCAGATGGCAAATTGGATTTGGTGCTAGGTCTTTCCCTTTAGGTTTTACCCCAACAATGTTTTCATTAGTTTCGCTCACTCTCGAAATCAAGCATTTTACAGCAGGTTGGAGCAGCCTGTATCTCAGCACAGGAATAAGGTAGGGAAGAATTCTAAGGATCATTTTGACTGCCTCCAGAAGTTAGATCAGATGGCAAATTGGATTTGGTGCTAGGTCTTTCCCTTTAGGTTTTACCCCAACAATGTTTTCATTAGTTTCGCTCACTCTCGAAATCAAGCATTTTACAGCAGGTTGGAGCAGCCTGTATCTCAGCACAGGAATAAGGTAGGGAAGAATTCTAAGGCTCATTTTGACTGCCTCCAGAAGTTAGATCAGATGGCAAATTGGATTTGGTGCTAGGTCTTTCCCTTTAGGTTTTACCCCAACAATGTTTTCATTAGTTTCGCTCACTCTCGAAATCAAGCATTTTACAGCAGGTTGGAGCAGCCTGTATCTCAGCACAGGAATAAGGTAGGGAAGAATTCTAAGGCTCATTTTGACTGCCTCCAGAAGTTAGATCAGATGGCAAATTGGATTTGGTGCTAGGTCTTTCCCTTTAGGTTTTACCCCAACAATGTTTTCATTAGTTTCGCTCACTCTCGAAATCAAGCATTTTACAGCAGGTTGGAGCAGCCTGTATCTCAGCACAGGAATAAGGTAGGGAAGAATTCTAAGGATCATTTTGACTGCCTCCAGAAGTTAGATCAGATGGCAAATTGGATTTGGTGCTAGGTCTTTCCCTTTAGGTTTTACCCCAACAATGTTTTCATTAGTTTCGCTCACTCTCGAAATCAAGCATTTTACAGCAGGTTGGAGCAGCCTGTATCTCAGCACAGGAATAAGGTAGGGAAGAATTCTAAGGCTCATTTTGACTGCCTCCAGAAGTTAGATCAGATGGCAAATTGGATTTGGTGCTAGGTCTTTCCCTTTAGGTTTTACCCCAACAATGTTTTCATTAGTTTCGCTCACTCTCGAAATCAAGCATTTTACAGCAGGTTGGAGCAGCCTGTATCTCAGCACAGGAATAAGGTAGGGAAGAATTCTAAGGATCATTTTGACTGCCTCCAGAAGTTAGATCAGATGGCAAATTGGATTTGGTGCTAGGTCTTTCCCTTTAGGTTTTACCCCAACAATGTTTTCATTAGTTTCGCTCACTCTCGAAATCAAGCATTTTACAGCAGGTTGGAGCAGCCTGTATCTCAGCACAGGAACAAGGTAGGGAAGAATTCAAATGCTCATTTTGACTGCCTCCAGAAGTTAGATCAGATGGCAAATTGGATTTGGTGCTAGGTCTTTCCCTTTAGGTTTTACCCCAACAATGTTTTCATTAGTTTCGCTCACTCTCGAAATCAAGCATTTTACAGCAGGTTGGAGCAGCCTGTACCTCAGCACAGGAATAAGGTAGGGAAGAATTCAAATACTCATTTTGACTACCTCCAGAAGTTAGATCAGATGGCAAATTGGATTTGGTGCTAGGTCTTTCCCTTTAGGTTTTACCCCAACAATGTTTTCATTAGTTTCGCTCACTCTCGAAATCAAGCATTTTACAGCAGGTTGGAGCAGCCTGTATCTCAGCACAGGAATAAGGTAGGGAAGAATTCTAAGGATCATTTTGACTGCCTCCAGAAGTTAGATCAGATGGCAAATTGGATTTGGTGCTAGGTCTTTCCCTTTAGGTTTTACCCCAACAATGTTTTCATTAGTTTCGCTCACTCTCGAAATCAAGCATTTTACAGCAGGTTGGAGCAGCCTGTATCTCAGCACAGGAATAAGGTAGGGAAGAATTCTAAGGATCATTTTGACTGCCTCCAGAAGTTAGATCAGATGGCAAATTGGATTTGGTGCTAGGTCTTTCCCTTTAGGTTTTACCCCAACAATGTTTTCATTAGTTTCGCTCACTCTCGAAATCAAGCATTTTACAGCAGGTTGGAGCAGCCTGTATCTCAGCACAGGAATAAGGTAGGGAAGAATTCTAAGGATCATTTTGACTGCCTCCAGAAGTTAGATCAGATGGCAAATTGGATTTGGTGCTAGGTCTTTCCCTTTAGGTTTTACCCCAACAATGTTTTCATTAGTTTCGCTCACTCTCGAAATCAAGCATTTTACAGCAGGTTGGAGCAGCCTGTATCTCAGCACAGGAATAAGGTAGGGAAGAATTCTAAGGCTCATTTTGACTGCCTCCAGAAGTTAGATCAGATGGCAAATTGGATTTGGTGCTAGGTCTTTCCCTTTAGGTTTTACCCCAACAATGTTTTCATTAGTTTCGCTCACTCTCGAAATCAAGCATTTTACAGCAGGTTGGAGCAGCCTGTATCTCAGCACAGGAATAAGGTAGGGAAGAATTCTAAGGCTCATTTTGACTGCCTCCAGAAGTTAGATCAGATGGCAAATTGGATTTGGTGCTAGGTCTTTCCCTTTAGGTTTTACCCCAACAATGTTTTCATTAGTTTCGCTCACTCTCGAAATCAAGCATTTTACAGCAGGTTGGAGCAGCCTGTATCTCAGCACAGGAATAAGGTAGGGAAGAATTCTAAGGATCATTTTGACTGCCTCCAGAAGTTAGATCAGATGGCAAATTGGATTTGGTGCTAGGTCTTTCCCTTTAGGTTTTACCCCAACAATGTTTTCATTAGTTTCGCTCACTCTCGAAATCAAGCATTTTACAGCAGGTTGGAGCAGCCTGTATCTCAGCACAGGAATAAGGTAGGGAAGAATTCTAAGGCTCATTTTGACTGCCTCCAGAAGTTAGATCAGATGGCAAATTGGATTTGGTGCTAGGTCTTTCCCTTTAGGTTTTACCCCAACAATGTTTTCATTAGTTTCGCTCACTCTCGAAATCAAGCATTTTACAGCAGGTTGGAGCAGCCTGTATCTCAGCACAGGAATAAGGTAGGGAAGAATTCTAAGGATCATTTTGACTGCCTCCAGAAGTTAGATCAGATGGCAAATTGGATTTGGTGCTAGGTCTTTCCCTTTAGGTTTTACCCCAACAATGTTTTCATTAGTTTCGCTCACTCTCGAAATCAAGCATTTTACAGCAGGTTGGAGCAGCCTGTATCTCAGCACAGGAATAAGGTAGGGAAGAATTCTAAGGATCATTTTGACTGCCTCCAGAAGTTAGATCAGATGGCAAATTGGATTTGGTGCTAGGTCTTTCCCTTTAGGTTTTACCCCAACAATGTTTTCATTAGTTTCGCTCACTCTCGAAATCAAGCATTTTACAGCAGGTTGGAGCAGCCTGTATCTCAGCACAGGAATAAGGTAGGGAAGAATTCTAAGGCTCATTTTGACTGCCTCCAGAAGTTAGATCAGATGGCAAATTGGATTTGGTGCTAGGTCTTTCCCTTTAGGTTTTACCCCAACAATGTTTTCATTAGTTTCGCTCACTCTCGAAATCAAGCATTTTACAGCAGGTTGGAGCAGCCTGTATCTCAGCACAGGAATAAGGTAGGGAAGAATTCTAAGGATCATTTTGACTGCCTCCAGAAGTTAGATCAGATGGCAAATTGGATTTGGTGCTAGGTCTTTCCCTTTAGGTTTTACCCCAACAATGTTTTCATTAGTTTCGCTCACTCTCGAAATCAAGCATTTTACAGCAGGTTGGAGCAGCCTGTATCTCAGCACAGGAATAAGGTAGGGAAGAATTCTAAGGCTCATTTTGACTGCCTCCAGAAGTTAGATCAGATGGCAAATTGGATTTGGTGCTAGGTCTTTCCCTTTAGGTTTTACCCCAACAATGTTTTCATTAGTTTCGCTCACTCTCGAAATCAAGCATTTTACAGCAGGTTGGAGCAGCCTGTATCTCAGCACAGGAATAAGGTAGGGAAGAATTCTAAGGATCATTTTGACTGCCTCCAGAAGTTAGATCAGATGGCAAATTGGATTTGGTGCTAGGTCTTTCCCTTTAGGTTTTACCCCAACAATGTTTTCATTAGTTTCGCTCACTCTCGAAATCAAGCATTTTACAGCAGGTTGGAGCAGCCTGTATCTCAGCACAGGAATAAGGTAGGGAAGAATTCTAAGGCTCATTTTGACTGCCTCCAGAAGTTAGATCAGATGGCAAATTGGATTTGGTGCTAGGTCTTTCCCTTTAGGTTTTACCCCAACAATGTTTTCATTAGTTTCGCTCACTCTCGAAATCAAGCATTTTACAGCAGGTTGGAGCAGCCTGTATCTCAGCACAGGAATAAGGTAGGGAAGAATTCTAAGGATCATTTTGACTGCCTCCAGAAGTTAGATCAGATGGCAAATTGGATTTGGTGCTAGGTCTTTCCCTTTAGGTTTTACCCCAACAATGTTTTCATTAGTTTCGCTCACTCTCGAAATCAAGCATTTTACAGCAGGTTGGAGCAGCCTGTATCTCAGCACAGGAACAAGGTAGGGAAGAATTCAAATGCTCATTTTGACTGCCTCCAGAAGTTAGATCAGATGGCAAATTGGATTTGGTGCTAGGTCTTTCCCTTTAGGTTTTACCCCAACAATGTTTTCATTAGTTTCGCTCACTCTCGAAATCAAGCATTTTACAGCAGGTTGGAGCAGCCTGTACCTCAGCACAGGAATAAGGTAGGGAAGAATTCAAATACTCATTTTGACTACCTCCAGAAGTTAGATCAGATGGCAAATTGGATTTGGTGCTAGGTCTTTCCCTTTAGGTTTTACCCCAACAATGTTTTCATTAGTTTCGCTCACTCTCGAAATCAAGCATTTTACAGCAGGTTGGAGCAGCCTGTATCTCAGCACAGGAACAAGGTAGGGAAGAATTCAAATGCTCATTTTGACTGCCTCCAGAAGTTAGATCAGATGGCAAATTGGATTTGGTGCTAGGTCTTTCCCTTTAGGTTTTACCCCAACAATGTTTTCATTAGTTTCGCTCACTCTCGAAATCAAGCATTTTACAGCAGGTTGGAGCAGCCTGTATCTCAGCACAGGAATAAGGTAGGGAAGAATTCTAAGGCTCATTTTGACTGCCTCCAGAAGTTAGATCAGATGGCAAATTGGATTTGGTGCTAGGTCTTTCCCTTTAGGTTTTACCCCAACAATGTTTTCATTAGTTTCGCTCACTCTCGAAATCAAGCATTTTACAGCAGGTTGGAGCAGCCTGTATCTCAGCACAGGAATAAGGTAGGGAAGAATTCTAAGGATCATTTTGACTGCCTCCAGAAGTTAGATCAGATGGCAAATTGGATTTGGTGCTAGGTCTTTCCCTTTAGGTTTTACCCCAACAATGTTTTCATTAGTTTCGCTCACTCTCGAAATCAAGCATTTTACAGCAGGTTGGAGCAGCCTGTATCTCAGCACAGGAATAAGGTAGGGAAGAATTCTAAGGCTCATTTTGACTGCCTCCAGAAGTTAGATCAGATGGCAAATTGGATTTGGTGCTAGGTCTTTCCCTTTAGGTTTTACCCCAACAATGTTTTCATTAGTTTCGCTCACTCTCGAAATCAAGCATTTTACAGCAGGTTGGAGCAGCCTGTATCTCAGCACAGGAATAAGGTAGGGAAGAATTCTAAGGATCATTTTGACTGCCTCCAGAAGTTAGATCAGATGGCAAATTGGATTTGGTGCTAGGTCTTTCCCTTTAGGTTTTACCCCAACAATGTTTTCATTAGTTTCGCTCACTCTCGAAATCAAGCATTTTACAGCAGGTTGGAGCAGCCTGTATCTCAGCACAGGAATAAGGTAGGGAAGAATTCTAAGGCTCATTTTGACTGCCTCCAGAAGTTAGATCAGATGGCAAATTGGATTTGGTGCTAGGTCTTTCCCTTTAGGTTTTACCCCAACAATGTTTTCATTAGTTTCGCTCACTCTCGAAATCAAGCATTTTACAGCAGGTTGGAGCAGCCTGTATCTCAGCACAGGAATAAGGTAGGGAAGAATTCTAAGGATCATTTTGACTGCCTCCAGAAGTTAGATCAGATGGCAAATTGGATTTGGTGCTAGGTCTTTCCCTTTAGGTTTTACCCCAACAATGTTTTCATTAGTTTCGCTCACTCTCGAAATCAAGCATTTTACAGCAGGTTGGAGCAGCCTGTATCTCAGCACAGGAACAAGGTAGGGAAGAATTCAAATGCTCATTTTGACTGCCTCCAGAAGTTAGATCAGATGGCAAATTGGATTTGGTGCTAGGTCTTTCCCTTTAGGTTTTACCCCAACAATGTTTTCATTAGTTTCGCTCACTCTCGAAATCAAGCATTTTACAGCAGGTTGGAGCAGCCTGTACCTCAGCACAGGAATAAGGTAGGGAAGAATTCAAATACTCATTTTGACTACCTCCAGAAGTTAGATCAGATGGCAAATTGGATTTGGTGCTAGGTCTTTCCCTTTAGGTTTTACCCCAACAATGTTTTCATTAGTTTCGCTCACTCTCGAAATCAAGCATTTTACAGCAGGTTGGAGCAGCCTGTATCTCAGCACAGGAATAAGGTAGGGAAGAATTCTAAGGATCATTTTGACTGCCTCCAGAAGTTAGATCAGATGGCAAATTGGATTTGGTGCTAGGTCTTTCCCTTTAGGTTTTACCCCAACAATGTTTTCATTAGTTTCGCTCACTCTCGAAATCAAGCATTTTACAGCAGGTTGGAGCAGCCTGTATCTCAGCACAGGAATAAGGTAGGGAAGAATTCTAAGGATCATTTTGACTGCCTCCAGAAGTTAGATCAGATGGCAAATTGGATTTGGTGCTAGGTCTTTCCCTTTAGGTTTTACCCCAACAATGTTTTCATTAGTTTCGCTCACTCTCGAAATCAAGCATTTTACAGCAGGTTGGAGCAGCCTGTATCTCAGCACAGGAATAAGGTAGGGAAGAATTCTAAGGATCATTTTGACTGCCTCCAGAAGTTAGATCAGATGGCAAATTGGATTTGGTGCTAGGTCTTTCCCTTTAGGTTTTACCCCAACAATGTTTTCATTAGTTTCGCTCACTCTCGAAATCAAGCATTTTACAGCAGGTTGGAGCAGCCTGTATCTCAGCACAGGAATAAGGTAGGGAAGAATTCTAAGGCTCATTTTGACTGCCTCCAGAAGTTAGATCAGATGGCAAATTGGATTTGGTGCTAGGTCTTTCCCTTTAGGTTTTACCCCAACAATGTTTTCATTAGTTTCGCTCACTCTCGAAATCAAGCATTTTACAGCAGGTTGGAGCAGCCTGTATCTCAGCACAGGAATAAGGTAGGGAAGGATTCTAAGGATCATTTTGACTGCCTCCAGAAGTTAGATCAGATGGCAAATTGGATTTGGTGCTAGGTCTTTCCCTTTAGGTTTTACCCCAACAATGTTTTCATTAGTTTCGCTCACTCTCGACATCAAGCATTTTACAGCAGGTTGGAGCAGCCTGTATCTCAGCACAGGAATAAGGTAGGGAAGAATTCTAAGGATCATTTTGACTGCCTCCAGAAGTTAGATCAGATGGCAAATTGGATTTGGTGCTAGGTCTTTCCCTTTAGGTTTTACCCCAACAATGTTTTCATTAGTTTCGCTCACTCTCGAAATCAAGCATTTTACAGCATGTTGGAGCAGCCTGTATCTCAGCACAGGAATAAGGTAGGGAAGAATTCTAAGGATCATTTTGACTGCCTCCAGAAGTTAGATCAGATGGCAAATTGGATTTGGTGCTAGGTCTTTCCCTTTAGGTTTTACCCCAACAATGTTTTCATTAGTTTCGCTCACTCTCGAAATCAAGCATTTTACAGCAGGTTGGAGCAGCCTGTATCTCAGCACAGGAATAAGGTAGGGAAGAATTCAAATACTCATTTTGACTGCCTCCAGAAGTTAGATCAGATGGCAAATTGGATTTGGTGCTAGGTCTTTCCCTTTAGGTTTTACCCCAACAATGTTTTCATTAGTTTCGCTCACTCTCGAAATCAAGCATTTTACAGCAGGTTGGAGCAGCCTGTATCTCAGCACAGGAATAAGGTAGGGAAGAATTCTAAGGATCATTTTGACTGCCTCCAGAAGTTAGATCAGATGGCAAATTGGATTTGGTGCTAGGTCTTTCCCTTTAGGTTTTACCCCAACAATGTTTTCATTAGTTTCGCTCACTCTCGAAATCAAGCATTTTACAGCAGGTTGGAGCAGCCTGTATCTCAGCACAGGAATAAGGTAGGGAAGAATTCTAAGGATCATTTTGACTGCCTCCAGAAGTTAGATCAGATGGCAAATTGGATTTGGTGCTAGGTCTTTCCCTTTAGGTTTTACCCCAACAATGTTTTCATTAGTTTCGCTCACTCTCGAAATCAAGCATTTTACAGCAGGTTGGAGCAGCCTGTATCTCAGCACAGGAATAAGGTAGGGAAGAATTCTAAGGATCATTTTGACTGCCTCCAGAAGTTAGATCAGATGGCAAATTGGATTTGGTGCTAGGTCTTTCCCTTTAGGTTTTACCCCAACAATGTTTTCATTAGTTTCGCTCACTCTCGAAATCAAGCATTTTACAGCAGGTTGGAGCAGCCTGTATCTCAGCACAGGAATAAGGTAGGGAAGGATTCTAAGGATCATTTTGACTGCCTCCAGAAGTTAGATCAGATGGCAAATTGGATTTGGTGCTAGGTCTTTCCCTTTAGGTTTTACCCCAACAATGTTTTCATTAGTTTCGCTCACTCTCGAAATCAAGCATTTTACAGCAGGTTGGAGCAGCCTGTATCTCAGCACAGGAATAAGGTAGGGAAGAATTCTAAGGATCATTTTGACTGCCTCCAGAAGTTAGATCAGATGGCAAATTGGATTTGGTGCTAGGTCTTTCCCTTTAGGTTTTACCCCAACAATGTTTTCATTAGTTTCGCTCACTCTCGAAATCAAGCATTTTACAGCATGTTGGAGCAGCCTGTATCTCAGCACAGGAATAAGGTAGGGAAGAATTCTAAGGATCATTTTGACTGCCTCCAGAAGTTAGATCAGATGGCAAATTGGATTTGGTGCTAGGTCTTTCCCTTTAGGTTTTACCCCAACAATGTTTTCATTAGTTTCGCTCACTCTCGAAATCAAGCATTTTACAGCAGGTTGGAGCAGCCTGTATCTCAGCACAGGAATAAGGTAGGGAAGAATTCAAATACTCATTTTGACTGCCTCCAGAAGTTAGATCAGATGGCAAATTGGATTTGGTGCTAGGTCTTTCCCTTTAGGTTTTACCCCAACAATGTTTTCATTAGTTTCGCTCACTCTCGAAATCAAGCATTTTACAGCAGGTTGGAGCAGCCTGTATCTCAGCACAGGAATAAGGTAGGGAAGAATTCTAAGGATCATTTTGACTGCCTCCAGAAGTTAGATCAGATGGCAAATTGGATTTGGTGCTAGGTCTTTCCCTTTAGGTTTTACCCCAACAATGTTTTCATTAGTTTCGCTCACTCTCGAAATCAAGCATTTTACAGCAGGTTGGAGCAGCCTGTATCTCAGCACAGGAATAAGGTAGGGAAGAATTCTAAGGCTCATTTTGACTGCCTCCAGAAGTTAGATCAGATGGCAAATTGGATTTGGTGCTAGGTCTTTCCCTTTAGGTTTTACCCCAACAATGTTTTCATTAGTTTCGCTCACTCTCGAAATCAAGCATTTTACAGCAGGTTGGAGCAGCCTGTATCTCAGCACAGGAATAAGGTAGGGAAGAATTCTAAGGATCATTTTGACTGCCTCCAGAAGTTAGATCAGATGGCAAATTGGATTTGGTGCTAGGTCTTTCCCTTTAGGTTTTACCCCAACAATGTTTTCATTAGTTTCGCTCACTCTCGAAATCAAGCATTTTACAGCAGGTTGGAGCAGCCTGTATCTCAGCACAGGAACAAGGTAGGGAAGAATTCAAATGCTCATTTTGACTGCCTCCAGAAGTTAGATCAGATGGCAAATTGGATTTGGTGCTAGGTCTTTCCCTTTAGGTTTTACCCCAACAATGTTTTCATTAGTTTCGCTCACTCTCGAAATCAAGCATTTTACAGCAGGTTGGAGCAGCCTGTACCTCAGCACAGGAATAAGGTAGGGAAGAATTCAAATACTCATTTTGACTACCTCCAGAAGTTAGATCAGATGGCAAATTGGATTTGGTGCTAGGTCTTTCCCTTTAGGTTTTACCCCAACAATGTTTTCATTAGTTTCGCTCACTCTCGAAATCAAGCATTTTACAGCAGGTTGGAGCAGCCTGTATCTCAGCACAGGAATAAGGTAGGGAAGAATTCTAAGGATCATTTTGACTGCCTCCAGAAGTTAGATCAGATGGCAAATTGGATTTGGTGCTAGGTCTTTCCCTTTAGGTTTTACCCCAACAATGTTTTCATTAGTTTCGCTCACTCTCGAAATCAAGCATTTTACAGCAGGTTGGAGCAGCCTGTATCTCAGCACAGGAATAAGGTAGGGAAGAATTCTAAGGATCATTTTGACTGCCTCCAGAAGTTAGATCAGATGGCAAATTGGATTTGGTGCTAGGTCTTTCCCTTTAGGTTTTACCCCAACAATGTTTTCATTAGTTTCGCTCACTCTCGAAATCAAGCATTTTACAGCAGGTTGGAGCAGCCTGTATCTCAGCACAGGAATAAGGTAGGGAAGAATTCTAAGGATCATTTTGACTGCCTCCAGAAGTTAGATCAGATGGCAAATTGGATTTGGTGCTAGGTCTTTCCCTTTAGGTTTTACCCCAACAATGTTTTCATTAGTTTCGCTCACTCTCGAAATCAAGCATTTTACAGCAGGTTGGAGCAGCCTGTATCTCAGCACAGGAATAAGGTAGGGAAGAATTCTAAGGCTCATTTTGACTGCCTCCAGAAGTTAGATCAGATGGCAAATTGGATTTGGTGCTAGGTCTTTCCCTTTAGGTTTTACCCCAACAATGTTTTCATTAGTTTCGCTCACTCTCGAAATCAAGCATTTTACAGCAGGTTGGAGCAGCCTGTATCTCAGCACAGGAATAAGGTAGGGAAGGATTCTAAGGATCATTTTGACTGCCTCCAGAAGTTAGATCAGATGGCAAATTGGATTTGGTGCTAGGTCTTTCCCTTTAGGTTTTACCCCAACAATGTTTTCATTAGTTTCGCTCACTCTCGACATCAAGCATTTTACAGCAGGTTGGAGCAGCCTGTATCTCAGCACAGGAATAAGGTAGGGAAGAATTCTAAGGATCATTTTGACTGCCTCCAGAAGTTAGATCAGATGGCAAATTGGATTTGGTGCTAGGTCTTTCCCTTTAGGTTTTACCCCAACAATGTTTTCATTAGTTTCGCTCACTCTCGAAATCAAGCATTTTACAGCATGTTGGAGCAGCCTGTATCTCAGCACAGGAATAAGGTAGGGAAGAATTCTAAGGATCATTTTGACTGCCTCCAGAAGTTAGATCAGATGGCAAATTGGATTTGGTGCTAGGTCTTTCCCTTTAGGTTTTACCCCAACAATGTTTTCATTAGTTTCGCTCACTCTCGAAATCAAGCATTTTACAGCAGGTTGGAGCAGCCTGTATCTCAGCACAGGAATAAGGTAGGGAAGAATTCAAATACTCATTTTGACTGCCTCCAGAAGTTAGATCAGATGGCAAATTGGATTTGGTGCTAGGTCTTTCCCTTTAGGTTTTACCCCAACAATGTTTTCATTAGTTTCGCTCACTCTCGAAATCAAGCATTTTACAGCAGGTTGGAGCAGCCTGTATCTCAGCACAGGAATAAGGTAGGGAAGAATTCTAAGGATCATTTTGACTGCCTCCAGAAGTTAGATCAGATGGCAAATTGGATTTGGTGCTAGGTCTTTCCCTTTAGGTTTTACCCCAACAATGTTTTCATTAGTTTCGCTCACTCTCGAAATCAAGCATTTTACAGCAGGTTGGAGCAGCCTGTATCTCAGCACAGGAATAAGGTAGGGAAGAATTCTAAGGATCATTTTGACTGCCTCCAGAAGTTAGATCAGATGGCAAATTGGATTTGGTGCTAGGTCTTTCCCTTTAGGTTTTACCCCAACAATGTTTTCATTAGTTTCGCTCACTCTCGAAATCAAGCATTTTACAGCAGGTTGGAGCAGCCTGTATCTCAGCACAGGAATAAGGTAGGGAAGAATTCTAAGGATCATTTTGACTGCCTCCAGAAGTTAGATCAGATGGCAAATTGGATTTGGTGCTAGGTCTTTCCCTTTAGGTTTTACCCCAACAATGTTTTCATTAGTTTCGCTCACTCTCGAAATCAAGCATTTTACAGCAGGTTGGAGCAGCCTGTATCTCAGCACAGGAATAAGGTAGGGAAGGATTCTAAGGATCATTTTGACTGCCTCCAGAAGTTAGATCAGATGGCAAATTGGATTTGGTGCTAGGTCTTTCCCTTTAGGTTTTACCCCAACAATGTTTTCATTAGTTTCGCTCACTCTCGAAATCAAGCATTTTACAGCAGGTTGGAGCAGCCTGTATCTCAGCACAGGAATAAGGTAGGGAAGAATTCTAAGGATCATTTTGACTGCCTCCAGAAGTTAGATCAGATGGCAAATTGGATTTGGTGCTAGGTCTTTCCCTTTAGGTTTTACCCCAACAATGTTTTCATTAGTTTCGCTCACTCTCGAAATCAAGCATTTTACAGCATGTTGGAGCAGCCTGTATCTCAGCACAGGAATAAGGTAGGGAAGAATTCTAAGGATCATTTTGACTGCCTCCAGAAGTTAGATCAGATGGCAAATTGGATTTGGTGCTAGGTCTTTCCCTTTAGGTTTTACCCCAACAATGTTTTCATTAGTTTCGCTCACTCTCGAAATCAAGCATTTTACAGCAGGTTGGAGCAGCCTGTATCTCAGCACAGGAATAAGGTAGGGAAGAATTCAAATACTCATTTTGACTGCCTCCAGAAGTTAGATCAGATGGCAAATTGGATTTGGTGCTAGGTCTTTCCCTTTAGGTTTTACCCCAACAATGTTTTCATTAGTTTCGCTCACTCTCGAAATCAAGCATTTTACAGCAGGTTGGAGCAGCCTGTATCTCAGCACAGGAATAAGGTAGGGAAGAATTCTAAGGATCATTTTGACTGCCTCCAGAAGTTAGATCAGATGGCAAATTGGATTTGGTGCTAGGTCTTTCCCTTTAGGTTTTACCCCAACAATGTTTTCATTAGTTTCGCTCACTCTCGAAATCAAGCATTTTACAGCAGGTTGGAGCAGCCTGTATCTCAGCACAGGAAGAAGGTAGGGAAGAATTCTAAGGCTCATTTTGACTGCCTCCAGAAGTTAGATCAGATGGCAAATTGGATTTGGTGCTAGGTCTTTCCCTTTAGGTTTTACCCCAACAATGTTTTCATTAGTTTCGCTCACTCTCGAAATCAAGCATTTTACAGCAGGTTGGAGCAGCCTGTACCTCAGCACAGGAATAAGGTAGGGAAGAATTCAAATACTCATTTTGACTGCCTCCAGAAGTTAGATCAGATGGCAAATTGGATTTGGTGCTAGGTCTTTCCCTTTAGGTTTTACCCCAACAATGTTTTCATTAGTTTCGCTCACTCTCGAAATCAAGCATTTTACAGCAGGTTGGAGCAGCCTGTATCTCAGCACAGGAATAAGGTAGGGAAGAATTCTAAGGATCATTTTGACTGCCTCCAGAAGTTAGATCAGATGGCAAATTGGATTTGGTGCTAGGTCTTTCCCTTTAGGTTTTACCCCAACAATGTTTTCATTAGTTTCGCTCACTCTCGAAATCAAGCATTTTACAGCAGGTTGGAGCAGCCTGTATCTCAGCACAGGAATAAGGTAGGGAAGAATTCTAAGGCTCATTTTGACTGCCTCCAGAAGTTAGATCAGATGGCAAATTGGATTTGGTGCTAGGTCTTTCCCTTTAGGTTTTACCCCAACAATGTTTTCATTAGTTTCGCTCACTCTCGAAATCAAGCATTTTACAGCAGGTTGGAGCAGCCTGTACCTCAGCACAGGAATAAGGTAGGGAAGAATTCAAATACTCATTTTGACTGCCTCCAGAAGTTAGATCAGATGGCAAATTGGATTTGGTGCTAGGTCTTTCCCTTTAGGTTTTACCCCAACAATGTTTTCATTAGTTTCGCTCACTCTCGAAATCAAGCATTTTACAGCAGGTTGGAGCAGCCTGTATCTCAGCACAGGAATAAGGTAGGGAAGAATTCTAAGGATCATTTTGACTGCCTCCAGAAGTTAGATCAGATGGCAAATTGGATTTGGTGCTAGGTCTTTCCCTTTAGGTTTTACCCCAACAATGTTTTCATTAGTTTCGCTCACTCTCGAAATCAAGCATTTTACAGCAGGTTGGAGCAGCCTGTATCTCAGCACAGGAATAAGGTAGGGAAGAATTCTAAGGCTCATTTTGACTGCCTCCAGAAGTTAGATCAGATGGCAAATTGGATTTGGTGCTAGGTCTTTCCCTTTAGGTTTTACCCCAACAATGTTTTCATTAGTTTCGCTCACTCTCGAAATCAAGCATTTTACAGCAGGTTGGAGCAGCCTGTATCTCAGCACAGGAATAAGGTAGGGAAGAATTCTAAGGCTCATTTTGACTGCCTCCAGAAGTTAGATCAGATGGCAAATTGGATTTGGTGCTAGGTCTTTCCCTTTAGGTTTTACCCCAACAATGTTTTCATTAGTTTCGCTCACTCTCGAAATCAAGCATTTTACAGCAGGTTGGAGCAGCCTGTACCTCAGCACAGGAATAAGGTAGGGAAGAATTCAAATACTCATTTTGACTGCCTCCAGAAGTTAGATCAGATGGCAAATTGGATTTGGTGCTAGGTCTTTCCCTTTAGGTTTTACCCCAACAATGTTTTCATTAGTTTCGCTCACTCTCGAAATCAAGCATTTTACAGCAGGTTGGAGCAGCCTGTATCTCAGCACAGGAATAAGGTAGGGAAGAATTCTAAGGATCATTTTGACTGCCTCCAGAAGTTAGATCAGATGGCAAATTGGATTTGGTGCTAGGTCTTTCCCTTTAGGTTTTACCCCAACAATGTTTTCATTAGTTTCGCTCACTCTCGAAATCAAGCATTTTACAGCAGGTTGGAGCAGCCTGTATCTCAGCACAGGAATAAGGTAGGGAAGAATTCTAAGGATCATTTTGACTGCCTCCAGAAGTTAGATCAGATGGCAAATTGGATTTGGTGCTAGGTCTTTCCCTTTAGGTTTTACCCCAACAATGTTTTCATTAGTTTCGCTCACTCTCGAAATCAAGCATTTTACAGCAGGTTGGAGCAGCCTGTACCTCAGCACACGAATAAGGTAGGGAAGAATTCAAATACTCATTTTGACTGCCTCCAGAAGTTAGATCAGATGGCAAATTGGATTTGGTGCTAGGTCTTTCCCTTTAGGTTTTACCCCAACAATGTTTTCATTAGTTTCGCTCACTCTCGAAATCAAGCATTTTACAGCAGGTTGGAGCAGCCTGTATCTCAGCACAGGAATAAGGTAGGGAAGAATTCTAAGGATCATTTTGACTGCCTCCAGAAGTTAGATCAGATGGCAAATTGGATTTGGTGCTAGGTCTTTCCCTTTAGGTTTTACCCCAACAATGTTTTCATTAGTTTCGCTCACTCTCGAAATCAAGCATTTTACAGCAGGTTGGAGCAGCCTGTATCTCAGCACAGGAATAAGGTAGGGAAGAATTCTAAGGATCATTTTGACTGCCTCCAGAAGTTAGATCAGATGGCAAATTGGATTTGGTGCTAGGTCTTTCCCTTTAGGTTTTACCCCAACAATGTTTTCATTAGTTTCGCTCACTCTCGAAATCAAGCATTTTACAGCAGGTTGGAGCAGCCTGTATCTCAGCACAGGAATAAGGTAGGGAAGAATTCTAAGGATCATTTTGACTGCCTCCAGAAGTTAGATCAGATGGCAAATTGGATTTGGTGCTAGGTCTTTCCCTTTAGGTTTTACCCCAACAATGTTTTCATTAGTTTCGCTCACTCTCGAAATCAAGCATTTTACAGCAGGTTGGAGCAGCCTGTATCTCAGCACAGGAATAAGGTAGGGAAGAATTCTAAGGCTCATTTTGACTGCCTCCAGAAGTTAGATCAGATGGCAAATTGGATTTGGTGCTAGGTCTTTCCCTTTAGGTTTTACCCCAACAATGTTTTCATTAGTTTCGCTCACTCTCGAAATCAAGCATTTTACAGCAGGTTGGAGCAGCCTGTATCTCAGCACAGGAATAAGGTAGGGAAGAATTCTAAGGCTCATTTTGACTGCCTCCAGAAGTTAGATCAGATGGCAAATTGGATTTGGTGCTAGGTCTTTCCCTTTAGGTTTTACCCCAACAATGTTTTCATTAGTTTCGCTCACTCTCGAAATCAAGCATTTTACAGCAGGTTGGAGCAGCCTGTATCTCAGCACAGGAATAAGGTAGGGAAGAATTCTAAGGATCATTTTGACTGCCTCCAGAAGTTAGATCAGATGGCAAATTGGATTTGGTGCTAGGTCTTTCCCTTTAGGTTTTACCCCAACAATGTTTTCATTAGTTTCGCTCACTCTCGAAATCAAGCATTTTACAGCAGGTTGGAGCAGCCTGTATCTCAGCACAGGAATAAGGTAGGGAAGAATTCTAAGGCTCATTTTGACTGCCTCCAGAAGTTAGATCAGATGGCAAATTGGATTTGGTGCTAGGTCTTTCCCTTTAGGTTTTACCCCAACAATGTTTTCATTAGTTTCGCTCACTCTCGAAATCAAGCATTTTACAGCAGGTTGGAGCAGCCTGTATCTCAGCACAGGAATAAGGTAGGGAAGAATTCTAAGGCTCATTTTGACTGCCTCCAGAAGTTAGATCAGATGGCAAATTGGATTTGGTGCTAGGTCTTTCCCTTTAGGTTTTACCCCAACAATGTTTTCATTAGTTTCGCTCACTCTCGAAATCAAGCATTTTACAGCAGGTTGGAGCAGCCTGTATCTCAGCACAGGAATAAGGTAGGGAAGAATTCTAAGGCTCATTTTGACTGCCTCCAGAAGTTAGATCAGATGGCAAATTGGATTTGGTGCTAGGTCTTTCCCTTTAGGTTTTACCCCAACAATGTTTTCATTAGTTTCGCTCACTCTCGAAATCAAGCATTTTACAGCAGGTTGGAGCAGCCTGTATCTCAGCACAGGAATAAGGTAGGGAAGAATTCTAAGGATCATTTTGACTGCCTCCAGAAGTTAGATCAGATGGCAAATTGGATTTGGTGCTAGGTCTTTCCCTTTAGGTTTTACCCCAACAATGTTTTCATTAGTTTCGCTCACTCTCGAAATCAAGCATTTTACAGCAGGTTGGAGCAGCCTGTATCTCAGCACAGGAACAAGGTAGGGAAGAATTCAAATGCTCATTTTGACTGCCTCCAGAAGTTAGATCAGATGGCAAATTGGATTTGGTGCTAGGTCTTTCCCTTTAGGTTTTACCCCAACAATGTTTTCATTAGTTTCGCTCACTCTCGAAATCAAGCATTTTACAGCAGGTTGGAGCAGCCTGTACCTCAGCACAGGAATAAGGTAGGGAAGAATTCAAATACTCATTTTGACTGCCTCCAGAAGTTAGATCAGATGGCAAATTGGATTTGGTGCTAGGTCTTTCCCTTTAGGTTTTACCCCAACAATGTTTTCATTAGTTTCGCTCACTCTCGAAATCAAGCATTTTACAGCAGGTTGGAGCAGCCTGTATCTCAGCACAGGAATAAGGTAGGGAAGAATTCTAAGGATCATTTTGACTGCCTCCAGAAGTTAGATCAGATGGCAAATTGGATTTGGTGCTAGGTCTTTCCCTTTAGGTTTTACCCCAACAATGTTTTCATTAGTTTCGCTCACTCTCGAAATCAAGCATTTTACAGCAGGTTGGAGCAGCCTGTATCTCAGCACAGGAATAAGGTAGGGAAGAATTCTAAGGATCATTTTGACTGCCTCCAGAAGTTAGATCAGATGGCAAATTGGATTTGGTGCTAGGTCTTTCCCTTTAGGTTTTACCCCAACAATGTTTTCATTAGTTTCGCTCACTCTCGAAATCAAGCATTTTACAGCAGGTTGGAGCAGCCTGTATCTCAGCACAGGAATAAGGTAGGGAAGAATTCTAAGGATCATTTTGACTGCCTCCAGAAGTTAGATCAGATGGCAAATTGGATTTGGTGCTAGGTCTTTCCCTTTAGGTTTTACCCCAACAATGTTTTCATTAGTTTCGCTCACTCTCGAAATCAAGCATTTTACAGCAGGTTGGAGCAGCCTGTATCTCAGCACAGGAATAAGGTAGGGAAGAATTCTAAGGATCATTTTGACTGCCTCCAGAAGTTAGATCAGATGTCAAATTGGATTTGGTGCTAGGTCTTTCCCTTTAGGTTTTACCCCAACAATGTTTTCATTAGTTTCGCTCACTCTCGAAATCAAGCATTTTACAGCAGGTTGGAGCAGCCTGTATCTCAGCACAGGAATAAGGTAGGGAAGGATTCTAAGGATCATTTTGACTGCCTCCAGAAGTTAGATCAGATGGCAAATTGGATTTGGTGCTAGGTCTTTCCCTTTAGGTTTTACCCCAACAATGTTTTCATTAGTTTCGCTCACTCTCGAAATCAAGCATTTTACAGCAGGTTGGAGCAGCCTGTATCTCAGCACAGGAATAAGGTAGGGAAGAATTCTAAGGATCATTTTGACTGCCTCCAGAAGTTAGATCAGATGGCAAATTGGATTTGGTGCTAGGTCTTTCCCTTTAGGTTTTACCCCAACAATGTTTTCATTAGTTTCGCTCACTCTCGAAATCAAGCATTTTACAGCATGTTGGAGCAGCCTGTATCTCAGCACAGGAATAAGGTAGGGAAGAATTCTAAGGATCATTTTGACTGCCTCCAGAAGTTAGATCAGATGGCAAATTGGATTTGGTGCTAGGTCTTTCCCTTTAGGTTTTACCCCAACAATGTTTTCATTAGTTTCGCTCACTCTCGAAATCAAGCATTTTACAGCAGGTTGGAGCAGCCTGTATCTCAGCACAGGAATAAGGTAGGGAAGAATTCTAAGGATCATTTTGACTGCCTCCAGAAGTTAGATCAGATGGCAAATTGGATTTGGTGCTAGGTCTTTCCCTTTAGGTTTTACCCCAACAATGTTTTCATTAGTTTCGCTCACTCTCGAAATCAAGCATTTTACAGCAGGTTGGAGCAGCCTGTATCTCAGCACAGGAATAAGGTAGGGAAGAATTCTAAGGATCATTTTGACTGCCTCCAGAAGTTAGATCAGATGGCAAATTGGATTTGGTGCTAGGTCTTTCCCTTTAGGTTTTACCCCAACAATGTTTTCATTAGTTTCGCTCACTCTCGAAATCAAGCATTTTACAGCAGGTTGGAGCAGCCTGTATCTCAGCACAGGAATAAGGTAGGGAAGAATTCTAAGGCTCATTTTGACTGCCTCCAGAAGTTAGATCAGATGGCAAATTGGATTTGGTGCTAGGTCTTTCCCTTTAGGTTTTACCCCAACAATGTTTTCATTAGTTTCGCTCACTCTCGAAATCAAGCATTTTACAGCAGGTTGGAGCAGCCTGTATCTCAGCACAGGAATAAGGTAGGGAAGAATTCTAAGGATCATTTTGACTGCCTCCAGAAGTTAGATCAGATGGCAAATTGGATTTGGTGCTAGGTCTTTCCCTTTAGGTTTTACCCCAACAATGTTTTCATTAGTTTCGCTCACTCTCGAAATCAAGCATTTTACAGCAGGTTGGAGCAGCCTGTATCTCAGCACAGGAATAAGGTAGGGAAGAATTCTAAGGATCATTTTGACTGCCTCCAGAAGTTAGATCAGATGGCAAATTGGATTTGGTGCTAGGTCTTTCCCTTTAGGTTTTACCCCAACAATGTTTTCATTAGTTTCGCTCACTCTCGAAATCAAGCATTTTACAGCAGGTTGGAGCAGCCTGTATCTCAGCACAGGAATAAGGTAGGGAAGAATTCTAAGGATCATTTTGACTGCCTCCAGAAGTTAGATCAGATGGCAAATTGGATTTGGTGCTAGGTCTTTCCCTTTAGGTTTTACCCCAACAATGTTTTCATTAGTTTCGCTCACTCTCGAAATCAAGCATTTTACAGCAGGTTGGAGCAGCCTGTATCTCAGCACAGGAATAAGGTAGGGAAGAATTGAAATACTCATTTTGACTGCCTCCAGAAGTTAGATCAGATGGCAAATTGGATTTGGTGCTAGGTCTTTCCCTTTAGGTTTTACCCCAACAATGTTTTCATTAGTTTCGCTCACTCTCGAAATCAAGCATTTTACAGCAGGTTGGAGCAGCCTGTATCTCAGCACAGGAATAAGGTAGGGAAGAATTCTAAGGATCATTTTGACTGCCTCCAGAAGTTAGATCAGATGGCAAATTGGATTTGGTGCTAGGTCTTTCCCTTTAGGTTTTACCCCAACAATGTTTTCATTAGTTTCGCTCACTCTCGAAATCAAGCATTTTACAGCAGGTTGGAGCAGCCTGTATCTCAGCACAGGAATAAGGTAGGGAAGAATTCTAAGGATCATTTTGACTGCCTCCAGAAGTTAGATCAGATGGCAAATTGGATTTGGTGCTAGGTCTTTCCCTTTAGGTTTTACCCCAACAATGTTTTCATTAGTTTCGCTCACTCTCGAAATCAAGCATTTTACAGCAGGTTGGAGCAGCCTGTATCTCAGCACAGGAATAAGGTAGGGAAGAATTCTAAGGATCATTTTGACTGCCTCCAGAAGTTAGATCAGATGGCAAATTGGATTTGGTGCTAGGTCTTTCCCTTTAGGTTTTACCCCAACAATGTTTTCATTAGTTTCGCTCACTCTCGAAATCAAGCATTTTACAGCAGGTTGGAGCAGCCTGTATCTCAGCACAGGAATAAGGTAGGGAAGAATTCTAAGGCTCATTTTGACTGCCTCCAGAAGTTAGATCAGATGGCAAATTGGATTTGGTGCTAGGTCTTTCCCTTTAGGTTTTACCCCAACAATGTTTTCATTAGTTTCGCTCACTCTCGAAATCAAGCATTTTACAGCAGGTTGGAGCAGCCTGTATCTCAGCACAGGAATAAGGTAGGGAAGAATTCTAAGGATCATTTTGACTGCCTCCAGAAGTTAGATCAGATGGCAAATTGGATTTGGTGCTAGGTCTTTCCCTTTAGGTTTTACCCCAACAATGTTTTCATTAGTTTCGCTCACTCTCGAAATCAAGCATTTTACAGCAGGTTGGAGCAGCCTGTATCTCAGCACAGGAATAAGGTAGGGAAGAATTCTAAGGCTCATTTTGACTGCCTCCAGAAGTTAGATCAGATGGCAAATTGGATTTGGTGCTAGGTCTTTCCCTTTAGGTTTTACCCCAACAATGTTTTCATTAGTTTCGCTCACTCTCGAAATCAAGCATTTTACAGCAGGTTGGAGCAGCCTGTATCTCAGCACAGGAATAAGGTAGGGAAGAATTCTAAGGCTCATTTTGACTGCCTCCAGAAGTTAGATCAGATGGCAAATTGGATTTGGTGCTAGGTCTTTCCCTTTAGGTTTTACCCCAACAATGTTTTCATTAGTTTCGCTCACTCTCGAAATCAAGCATTTTACAGCAGGTTGGAGCAGCCTGTATCTCAGCACAGGAATAAGGTAGGGAAGAATTCTAAGGATCATTTTGACTGCCTCCAGAAGTTAGATCAGATGGCAAATTGGATTTGGTGCTAGGTCTTTCCCTTTAGGTTTTACCCCAACAATGTTTTCATTAGTTTCGCTCACTCTCGAAATCAAGCATTTTACAGCAGGTTGGAGCAGCCTGTATCTCAGCACAGGAATAAGGTAGGGAAGAATTCTAAGGATCATTTTGACTGCCTCCAGAAGTTAGATCAGATGGCAAATTGGATTTGGTGCTAGGTCTTTCCCTTTAGGTTTTACCCCAACAATGTTTTCATTAGTTTCGCTCACTCTCGAAATCAAGCATTTTACAGCAGGTTGGAGCAGCCTGTATCTCAGCACAGGAATAAGGTAGGGAAGAATTCTAAGGATCATTTTGACTGCCTCCAGAAGTTAGATCAGATGGCAAATTGGATTTGGTGCTAGGTCTTTCCCTTTAGGTTTTACCCCAACAATGTTTTCATTAGTTTCGCTCACTCTCGAAATCAAGCATTTTACAGCAGGTTGGAGCAGCCTGTATCTCAGCACAGGAATAAGGTAGGGAAGAATTCTAAGGATCATTTTGACTGCCTCCAGAAGTTAGATCAGATGGCAAATTGGATTTGGTGCTAGGTCTTTCCCTTTAGGTTTTACCCCAACAATGTTTTCATTAGTTTCGCTCACTCTCGAAATCAAGCATTTTACAGCAGGTTGGAGCAGCCTGTATCTCAGCACAGGAATAAGGTAGGGAAGAATTCTAAGGCTCATTTTGACTGCCTCCAGAAGTTAGATCAGATGGCAAATTGGATTTGGTGCTAGGTCTTTCCCTTTAGGTTTTACCCCAACAATGTTTTCATTAGTTTCGCTCACTCTCGAAATCAAGCATTTTACAGCAGGTTGGAGCAGCCTGTATCTCAGCACAGGAATAAGGTAGGGAAGAATTCTAAGGATCATTTTGACTGCCTCCAGAAGTTAGATCAGATGGCAAATTGGATTTGGTGCTAGGTCTTTCCCTTTAGGTTTTACCCCAACAATGTTTTCATTAGTTTCGCTCACTCTCGAAATCAAGCATTTTACAGCAGGTTGGAGCAGCCTGTATCTCAGCACAGGAATACGGTAGGGAAGAATTCTAAGGCTCATTTTGACTGCCTCCAGAAGTTAGATCAGATGGCAAATTGGATTTGGTGCTAGGTCTTTCCCTTTAGGTTTTACCCCAACAATGTTTTCATTAGTTTCGCTCACTCTCGAAATCAAGCATTTTACAGCAGGTTGGAGCAGCCTGTATCTCAGCACAGGAATAAGGTAGGGAAGAATTCTAAGGATCATTTTGACTGCCTCCAGAAGTTAGATCAGATGGCAAATTGGATTTGGTGCTAGGTCTTTCCCTTTAGGTTTTACCCCAACAATGTTTTCATTAGTTTCGCTCACTCTCGAAATCAAGCATTTTACAGCAGGTTGGAGCAGCCTGTATCTCAGCACAGGAATAAGGTAGGGAAGAATTCAAATGCTCATTTTGACTGCCTCCAGAAGTTAGATCAGATGGCAAATTGGATTTGGTGCTAGGTCTTTCCCTTTAGGTTTTACCCCAACAATGTTTTCATTAGTTTCGCTCACTCTCGAAATCAAGCATTTTACAGCAGGTTGGAGCAGCCTGTACCTCAGCACAGGAATAAGGTAGGGAAGAATTCAAATACTCATTTTGACTGCCTCCAGAAGTTAGATCAGATGGCAAATTGGATTTGGTGCTAGGTCTTTCCCTTTAGGTTTTACCCCAACAATGTTTTCATTAGTTTCGCTCACTCTGGAAATCAAGCATTTTACAGCAGGTTGGAGCAGCCTGTATCTCAGCACAGGAATAAGGTAGGGAAGAATTCTAAGGATCATTTTGACTGCCTCCAGAAGTTAGATCAGATGGCAAATTGGATTTGGTGCTAGGTCTTTCCCTTTAGGTTTTACCCCAACAATGTTTTCATTAGTTTCGCTCACTCTCGAAATCAAGCATTTTACAGCAGGTTGGAGCAGCCTGTATCTCAGCACAGGAATAAGGTAGGGAAGAATTCTAAGGCTCATTTTGACTGCCTCCAGAAGTTAGATCAGATGGCAAATTGGATTTGGTGCTAGGTCTTTCCCTTTAGGTTTTACCCCAACAATGTTTTCATTAGTTTCGCTCACTCTCGAAATCAAGCATTTTACAGCAGGTTGGAGCAGCCTGTATCTCAGCACAGGAATAAGGTAGGGAAGAATTCTAAGGATCATTTTGACTGCCTCCAGAAGTTAGATCAGATGTCAAATTGGATTTGGTGCTAGGTCTTTCCCTTTAGGTTTTACCCCAACAATGTTTTCATTAGTTTCGCTCACTCTCGAAATCAAGCATTTTACAGCAGGTTGGAGCAGCCTGTATCTCAGCACAGGAATAAGGTAGGGAAGAATTCTAAGGATCATTTTGACTGCCTCCAGAAGTTAGATCAGATGGCAAATTGGATTTGGTGCTAGGTCTTTCCCTTTAGGTTTTACCCCAACAATGTTTTCATTAGTTTCGCTCACTCTCGAAATCAAGCATTTTACAGCAGGTTGGAGCAGCCTGTATCTCAGCACAGGAATAAGGTAGGGAAGAATTCTAAGGATCATTTTGACTGCCTCCAGAAGTTAGATCAGATGGCAAATTGGATTTGGTGCTAGGTCTTTCCCTTTAGGTTTTACCCCAACAATGTTTTCATTAGTTTCGCTCACTCTCGAAATCAAGCATTTTACAGCAGGTTGGAGCAGCCTGTATCTCAGCACAGGAATAAGGTAGGGAAGAATTCTAAGGATCATTTTGACTGCCTCCAGAAGTTAGATCAGATGGCAAATTGGATTTGGTGCTAGGTCTTTCCCTTTAGGTTTTACCCCAACAATGTTTTCATTAGTTTCGCTCACTCTCGAAATCAAGCATTTTACAGCAGGTTGGAGCAGCCTGTATCTCAGCACAGGAATAAGGTAGGGAAGAATTCTAAGGCTCATTTTGACTGCCTCCAGAAGTTAGATCAGATGGCAAATTGGATTTGGTGCTAGGTCTTTCCCTTTAGGTTTTACCCCAACAATGTTTTCATTAGTTTCGCTCACTCTCGAAATCAAGCATTTTACAGCAGGTTGGAGCAGCCTGTATCTCAGCACAGGAATAAGGTAGGGAAGAATTCTAAGGATCATTTTGACTGCCTCCAGAAGTTAGATCAGATGGCAAATTGGATTTGGTGCTAGGTCTTTCCCTTTAGGTTTTACCCCAACAATGTTTTCATTAGTTTCGCTCACTCTCGAAATCAAGCATTTTACAGCAGGTTGGAGCAGCCTGTATCTCAGCACAGGAATAAGGTAGGGAAGAATTCTAAGGCTCATTTTGACTGCCTCCAGAAGTTAGATCAGATGGCAAATTGGATTTGGTGCTAGGTCTTTCCCTTTAGGTTTTACCCCAACAATGTTTTCATTAGTTTCGCTCACTCTCGAAATCAAGCATTTTACAGCAGGTTGGAGCAGCCTGTATCTCAGCACAGGAATAAGGTAGGGAAGAATTCTAAGGATCATTTTGACTGCCTCCAGAAGTTAGATCAGATGGCAAATTGGATTTGGTGCTAGGTCTTTCCCTTTAGGTTTTACCCCAACAATGTTTTCATTAGTTTCGCTCACTCTCGAAATCAAGCATTTTACAGCAGGTTGGAGCAGCCTGTATCTCAGCACAGGAATAAGGTAGGGAAGAATTCTAAGGCTCATTTTGACTGCCTCCAGAAGTTAGATCAGATGGCAAATCGGATTTGGTGCTAGGTCTTTCCCTTTAGGTTTTACCCCAACAATGTTTTCATTAGTTTCGCTCACTCTCGAAATCAAGCATTTTACAGCAGGTTGGAGCAGCCTGTATCTCAGCACAGGAATAAGGTAGGGAAGAATTCTAAGGCTCATTTTGACTGCCTCCAGAAGTTAGATCAGATGGCAAATCGGATTTGGTGCTAGGTCTTTCCCTTTAGGTTTTACCCCAACAATGTTTTCATTAGTTTCGCTCACTCTGGAAATCAAGCATTTTACAGCAGGTTGGAGCAGCCTGTATCTCAGCACAGGAATAAGGTAGGGAAGAATTCTAAGGATCATTTTGACTGCCTCCAGAAGTTAGATCAGATGGCAAATTGGATTTGGTGCTAGGTCTTTCCCTTTAGGTTTTACCCCAACAATGTTTTCATTAGTTTCGCTCACTCTCGAAATCAAGCATTTTACAGCAGGTTGGAGCAGCCTGTATCTCAGCACAGGAATAAGGTAGGGAAGAATTCTAAGGATCATTTTGACTGCCTCCAGAAGTTAGATCAGATGGCAAATTGGATTTGGTGCTAGGTCTTTCCCTTTAGGTTTTACCCCAACAATGTTTTCATTAGTTTCGCTCACTCTCGAAATCAAGCATTTTACAGCAGGTTGGAGCAGCCTGTATCTCAGCACAGGAATAAGGTAGGGAAGAATTCTAAGGCTCATTTTGACTGCCTCCAGAAGTTAGATCAGATGGCAAATTGGATTTGGTGCTAGGTCTTTCCCTTTAGGTTTTACCCCAACAATGTTTTCATTAGTTTCGCTCACTCTCGAAATCAAGCATTTTACAGCAGGTTGGAGCAGCCTGTATCTCAGCACAGGAATAAGGTAGGGAAGAATTCTAAGGATCATTTTGACTGCCTCCAGAAGTTAGATCAGATGGCAAATTGGATTTGGTGCTAGGTCTTTCCCTTTAGGTTTTACCCCAACAATGTTTTCATTAGTTTCGCTCACTCTCGAAATCAAGCATTTTACAGCAGGTTGGAGCAGCCTGTATCTCAGCACAGGAATAAGGTAGGGAAGAATTCTAAGGATCATTTTGACTGCCTCCAGAAGTTAGATCAGATGGCAAATTGGATTTGGTGCTAGGTCTTTCCCTTTAGGTTTTACCCCAACAATGTTTTCATTAGTTTCGCTCACTCTCGAAATCAAGCATTTTACAGCAGGTTGGAGCAGCCTGTATCTCAGCACAGGAATAAGGTAGGGAAGAATTCTAAGGCTCATTTTGACTGCCTCCAGAAGTTAGATCAGATGGCAAATTGGATTTGGTGCTAGGTCTTTCCCTTTAGGTTTTACCCCAACAATGTTTTCATTAGTTTCGCTCACTCTCGAAATCAAGCATTTTACAGCAGGTTGGAGCAGCCTGTATCTCAGCACAGGAATAAGGTAGGGAAGAATTCTAAGGATCATTTTGACTGCCTCCAGAAGTTAGATCAGATGGCAAATTGGATTTGGTGCTAGGTCTTTCCCTTTAGGTTTTACCCCAACAATGTTTTCATTAGTTTCGCTCACTCTCGAAATCAAGCATTTTACAGCAGGTTGGAGCAGCCTGTATCTCAGCACAGGAATAAGGTAGGGAAGAATTCTAAGGATCATTTTGACTGCCTCCAGAAGTTAGATCAGATGGCAAATTGGATTTGGTGCTAGGTCTTTCCCTTTAGGTTTTACCCCAACAATGTTTTCATTAGTTTCGCTTCACTCTCGAAATCAAGCATTTTACAGCAGGTT